>NC_080679.1:26776354-27076354 GCF_030445035.2 Dasypus novemcinctus | reverse complement strand
AAATATATATATGAGGTCCCATTCAACCCCACCCCCCCCACCCCCCCTCTCCCCCCCCAACAACACTCGTTCCCATCATCATGACACATCCATTGGATTTGGTAAGTACATCTTTGGGCACCTCTGCACCTCATAGACAATGGTCCACATCATGGCCCATACTCTCCTCCATTCCATCCAGTGGGCCCTGTGAGGATCCACGATGTCCGGTGATTACCCCCGAGGCGCCATCCAGGGCAGCTCCACGTCCCAAATACACCCCCACCTTTAAACATGGAATAGCCTTGTAGCTACCTAAGACGATGGGGGTTCATTAGGCAAGAGGAAGGATGCATTGACCTTCTAACTCCCTTTCAGCATCAGAATTCTATAATTTTATGATCCCAGAGGAATGATCTATCTGCAGAAGAACATATTTACAGCCTGTTTCCTCTCTCCTCTGCCTCTCTCCACCCAATTTTTCTTCCTAAGGGATAGAGGCTTTGATAGAGGATAATAACCCAAGATGATGCAATGCATTTGTTTTGGCCTCCATTCGGGTCTGGGTCTGTTATTAGAGGGTGGTGCTAAGTCTGGCCTTCCCACTGGCTTAGTCCCCGGGAACAGGACCCACGCCACCAGGGTGTGACTCACCTCTGAATTAAGAGGTCTTTTTAGAATTAACTGTGGTTGGGTGCACAGGCCCTTGGGGCCCAGAAAGCTCTCAAGGGTATCCACTCAGGTCTGACGGGGTGTGTGTTCCCTGCCTCCACCCTTCTTCACATCTGCATGTGACATATCAGGATCCCTTTGTGTCTCTTTAGCTTCCTACTGCTGTGTGAGGGTGTATATATTTCTGGCCATGGGAAAGAACTCAATTACATGATAGTGTTTCAATTAAATGCAATAAGTACTTTCTTTTTGCAAATCCTGTACTTGGGAATTATGGTGGAGTTTATGGTCAGATATAGAAATTATTACTTTAAAATTTTTCTAACAAATTTTGTTTATTTATTCATTTTGAGGTTCCAAGGGTCAGGGATTGAACTCAGGACTTTGTATGTAGGAAGCTGCACTCAACCACTGAGCCAGATCTGCTCACCTGTATTGTTTTTTTCATTTGTTTTGCTTGTTGTTTGTTTTTGTGTTTTCTAGGAGGCACCAGGAACTGAGCATCAGACCTCCAAAGCGGGAAGCAGGAGTTCAACTGCTTGGGCCACATCCATTCCCTGATTTATTTTAAATAAAGTAGAAAATACAGAAAAGTAAATAAAGTATTATATTAACTATTATCCCATTCTCAGACATAGATATTACTAATATTGGAGTATATCCTTTCAGATGAATTCTCTTCATGTACACATTAAAAATAACATAAAGATGGGAACATACTGGCATCACACTCATTGATAACCTGTTTTTATAATTTTTCGTCCTTAACAACATGGAATGAGTAAATCTGAAATTTTGATAGTTCCAAGCTTAGATATACCAGTCCCTTATTCTAAAACTGCACTGATGGTAGCCAATAATCATATTAGTTACTTATATTTGAATTAAGTAAAAGTAAATAAACTTTAAAAATTTAGTTTCTCAGTCACACTAACTACTTCTCAAGTGTTCAAGAGCCACATTTGGCCAGTGACTAGAGTGCCAATTTAGAACAATTCCATAGTTATAGAAAGTGCTGTTGGAAAGTACTATCCTAGAAAGATTCCTTTTTATCAGTGCCACCTTGAAGACAGGAGACACTAAGATCACCTGTAGTACCATATGCATAATCACTGATGGAGAAGTAACTTCCTGAGCTGATAATTAAATCAGCATTTTACTATTTACTCTTCTTTTTCTTGATTATTTCCTAACCCCTTGTTGGTGATACTCTGACCCATATCTCTTACAGTTGAAGTATAGGGGCAAGGAGGTTGAAAATCACATAAGGTAATACAGAGCCCCAGTTTACAGAAAGTTTTTATAGGGTCTCTATGATTAAACAAGCAAACAAACAAAATTCCAATAAGAGTTATATTTTGTTTTTTTAATTTTCCTTTCTTTTGTAAAAAAGAGGGAAGTCCCTGATGATTGATCAGAGTTTGGGGAAGGACCTCTTCCCTGTGATATTCTACTGTAGGCTGCTGTAAATTGGGAAACAACTATGGTTTGCTAATCCTTTTCAAGATTAATTTTTGCAAATATATGTGGTGTGGAAGGACAAACATTTAGGTTATAAATCAAGAGGCTAGGGTTTAATTCTCACCTTTACCTCGACCCTATCTTCCCCATCTCATTGTCAGAAGTTTTTCCTCTGAAAAATACAGAATCTCTATATTTATAAAATGGTTTCTTATGCCCACAGTTGCACTGATGCACACAATAGCCTAGTTAGTTGAGCTCGTTTTCTACCTCACCATAACATCATCAAGGACTTTTGGGTGGAAATGTCTTAAATTTTGAAGAAAAAAATATTCAAGTGGTCAACCAGTTGTCTTGTCTACTCAATGCCAACAGATGTATCTGAAAAATTTCTTGCCATTTCCCTCACACTCTTCTACTAAATTCACAGCAATTATTTAGTATAATTGACTGAACCAACTTTCCTGTCTTCATAGGCAATACAACCATGTGAGGCCACCTGTGTACACACATGGGGCTTTGCCATGAGCCTGTCCCAAGGTGGCAGAGGCAGCGATCATATACAATCAATACTCATTATTCACCAATGCTCTATTTGAAAATTTTCCTACTTGCTAAAATTTATTTGGAACCCCACCATCAATACTTGTTGCATTTGATGGTAGTTCATGGTCATTTGCAGAACAGCAAAAATTCTGAGTCACCTGGTGAGCACATTCCCAGCTGAGGTCAAACAAGGCAACACCCTGTCTTTTTGTTTCAGTACTCCTACTATAAACAAGTGCCCTTTTTGCAATATATTTATTTCCATGCTTTTCATACTTTTATGCTTTTTGTTAGTGATTGGACTATTTAAAATGGGCCCTAACCGTAAAGCTGAAGTGCTGTCTAGCATTCCTAAGCTCAAGAAGTCTGTGGTGCACCTTGCAGAGAAAACACATGAGCTAAAAAGCTTTGTTCAGGCTTGAGTAATAATGTGGTTGACCTTGAGTTTAATGTTCATGAATTGACAAAGCATATTATTACAAGGTGTCTTTAAACAGAAATACACATAAAACAAAGCAATATATTGAACAGTTGATGGAGATGCTGTGACCAGAGGTTCACAGGAACCTCACCTTGTATCTCCTCTAGGAGCAATAGTTTCACTATTTTCTAATTCAGTGTTTGCAGTGATATTATAAAGCATAACTACCATAGATAATAAGAATCAACTGCATGTAGTATGAGCACCTGACTGGAAATCAGAAGAACCGAGAGGTTCTCCCTATGTGTCCTTTGGTCAAGCCCTGCACCAAAGCCCTGTTCCTCATCTGTACACAGAAGGGGGCTGATCAGATCTGTTGCTTTCAAACTTTGCTCTTTGGACTGTCCCTCACAGGCTGCCAGAAGTGTAAGGCACTAAGATCACTGCTTTAGCTCCAACCAGGATAGCTCTGTATGTATTTACATCCCATTTGGGCTTCAGCAAGATTTTCGTTGAATAAGAGTTCTTCATCTTTAGGGGGAAAAATGTTTGAAAACAACTAGTTTAGACTATCTTTGAAGTTTCTTTCAGTGCTAGTAATTTATGGTCCAGTATTTTTAATGTGCTGTACTTGTATTGGAGAATTTTTAAGGTAGCACCTCCATTTAGATCTTTTAAAATGAACTTATATGCTGCAGTCATGTTTTACTCAGGGGTTAGGTTTTAAAGACAATTTATATGACAAAACTCAAAACTAAATCTAGTTAGAATTGGCCTTGAAATTTCACTGTCACCCCTTCTTTTTTAAATACCCCCCTCCAGTCCTAGGTTACTGCTAATCTACTTTCTATCTCCTATAGAGTTGCCTATTCTGGGCATTTCCTATAAATGGAAACATAATGTATGATCTTTTGTGACTGTCTTCTTTTATTGAGCAAAATGGTTTCAAGGTTTATCCATATTGAAGCATGGATCAGTGCTTTATTCCTTCATATGGCTGAATAATAGTCCTTTCTATGAATATACCACATTTTGTATATCCATCCATCAGTTGATAGACTCTTTAAATCACTAGAACCTGGGCCGATAGATACACAGAAGTCAAAAACTAAGTTTGCTTATTTTTCTTTGTGGTTAGAAAGCAACCCCAACTTCCTTTCCCCCAGGGAAATGGCCAAACTGTAATTTGAGGAGGGAAAAGAGCAACATCATTTATTTTATTTTTTATTGTCTAGCATTTAGAGTTGAACTTGTTTATGTCAATGCTTCTCAAACGTAAGCATGCATGATAATCACCCAGAGAGCTTGTTAAAAACACTGATTCCTGAGGCCCACCCTTAGTGATTTTGGTTCAGTAGGTCCAGGGTGGGACCTGAAAAATTGCATTTCTCTGAGGTTGCTCTGAGGTTTTCAGGTAGTGCTGCTGCTCCTGCTGCTCCATGGGCTGTACTTTGTGTAGCATGGCACTATATTCTTTTCGTAATCATAAAATTAACAAAGTCAGGTGTTGTCTACACTTTTCCAGACAGTTTCCTATTGGACCTTAATGATGAATACTGAGAAGGAACTTCCAGTTCTATTATCACCACCAGAATTACCATTTATGGAACCTAACTAGATGCAAGGGTCTGTGCTAAGTGCTTTACTCACATTCTTTCCCAGAATCCTTGCTGCATCCCTTTAGTAGAACTACTACTAATATTCCCTTTGCAGATGAGGAAATGGAAGCAAAAAGTGCTAAATAATAGGGCTTAAGGTAACCTAGAGTTATCAGTGGCAGAATTAGGGCAGGCTGTTGGACTTCTACATTTATACTCCCTCCCTTTCCATGGGCATTTCATCTGACTTCACATGTGCAATGATCCTAAGGATAGGGATGAGCCGTTTGCCTTACCCTCTTTTTTTTCCAATTCCAGAGAATCAACACTTAGGACTTCTGTTCATATCAGGAGATGTCAGCTAAGGACCTACTATGAGCTAGATATTGAGATTTCTACCCTAGGGAAGTTAACAGAAAATAATTTTGACTGAAATTATCAATATATTTTTATATTCCATCCTCTTTCATGGGCATTTCATCTGACTTCACAATTACAATTACCTTATGGATATAGATAGGGCCTCTTGCCTCTTGCTGAGTTCTTTTTTTTTTTTTTTTCTGTCTATGATTACACTTAGCACAGTTTTGGGCTTATTCAGTCATTTATTTTGTAGCCAACGTCCATGAGCACTGATGAGTTACAAGGCACTAAAACACACAGATAAAAGTGCATGTCGGGGAAGCGGCTGTGGCTCAATCAGATAAGCTCCCATCTTCCATATGGGAGGCCCTCGGTTCGGGACCTGGGGCCTCCTTGTGAAGGGAGGTTCGCCTGCATGCCACAGAGTGCCACCACACCCGCAAGTGCCACGGAGAGCTGACTCAGCAAAGGTGACGCAACAAAACAAGAGAGACAAGCAAGAACACAGAAGGGCCAGCGGCGAATGAACATACAGAACAGACAGCAAGCAGGCTGCAAGGGGGAAAAGGAAAATAAATAATAAATACAGACACAGAAGAACGTACAGTGAAATGGACACAGAGAGCAGGCAGCACGCAAAAAGCCGCAAGGGGGGTGGAAAAAAAAAAAGGGCATGTTGCTGTTCTCACGTGCCCTGAAGCTGAATGACTTGAGCAGCACCTTTTCTTTCTTTCTAGAGTAGCACCATGTTTCTATAGGCAGTCCTCCACGTATGGCTCCCATGCACTCCATGCCTTTTAACTGAGGGAAGGCTGCAAACTCTGTGCCTATAGGGGACAGGTGGGACAAAGGAGAGGGCTGAAGCCGGCTCCACACAATGTAAAAAGGTGTAGAAGGGCGACCTTGGCAAAGTGGGGGGCGAGGGCCGAAAGGGAGGAACCATAGTGATGTTTGCCCTGGAGGAGGACAGATTCCATTCTGCCTCATCTTGACTTTTAAAACATGCCCTAAATCCTGAATTTAATGTGAATTCTTCCAATTTTCAGTTGTTGGATTTCACATATGAATGTACTCATGAAATCATACCAGGCTGAAAAGTGAGGAGGAAATGGATAAGAAAAAAAGAGTGGATATGTGCCCTACCACAGCTTTTCTCCACTTCTGTATCAGATCGAATTTACTGAATGTCAAATGTTTCATTTTAAATACCCCTTTTATTTAAAATACCCCTATGAGGGAAGTGGCTGTGGTTCAATTAGTTGGGCTCCCATCTACCTATGGGAAGCTCTGGGTTCGTGTCTCAGGGCCTCTTTGTGAAGGCAGACTGGCCCATGCCCAAGGAGAGCTGACGGCCCATGCACTGTGGGAGACCTAGTGCAGCAAGATGACACAGCAAAGGGAGACAAGCAGATACAGAAAAAAACGTGCAGCGAATGGACAGAGAAGAGACAGCAAAGAATGGAATAAGCCGCAAAGGGGGTGAATAAATAAATAAATCTTTTAAAAAAATACTCCTATGAAATATGTTTGCTATATGAATTGCTCTTGATAAATACGATGTGAAAAGAAGAACTCACAAATTTTACCAATTTTGAAATTCTTCCAAAATACTTCTTAGCAAACCCTGGACTAGCACATTTTTGTCTTCGCTGTGTCTTCCACCTAACTACACTAACACATTTTGTCTAAAGAGCTAATTCCCAGCTCCTTTCTCACCGCTCTCCACCCCCACCACCAGCCACACAATGATTCTGAAGAACAATAACAACTTGTGTTTCATTTGTTTTTTAACAGATGAGCATTTCAAGTTTCTCTCTTCTTCCTCCACTACCCCTCTGGTTTCTCTTTGGTTTTACTTTCTTATACTGAATTACCAAAATCATGTTCCTAAGCTAGGACGTAATCTATTCACAGGCCACTGTGAATTTTCCGACAATATTCCAGCATTCAGTGTTTTAAGTAAATAAAATCAGGTTATCAGTTAGATGACCACCTCTGCTGTAGAGAAAATCCAGGCTCTCAATTTTTCTCAAGGGTTTTATTCAAGGTCCAGGCAAGCAGGACTGGTCATGGGAGAAATTCTCAGGAACTCATTTAAAACACATTTTTGCCTCCAAAACCTGCTCTGACCAACTCTGCACAATAATTCCCTACACCAGGGATACAACAGTATTGTTTTATCATCACCATCATGGTTACTAATGGTTGTTATTTATTGAACACCTCTATTGTACTAAGCACTTTATATATGTTATTCTCATTTATTCCTCACAATAAATGATGGAGTAGTTATGCCATTATTAGTTCTAGTTATAAAAATAGCTGTTAAACCCCTGTTTTCAGTTTTAGTGCTCACATGACCATAGGAGAATTAAATTCAAGTTCAAGAAACCTTAAAATTTCACATTATCTATCCCCCAGTTTCCAGACATTGTAGCACATTTGTTATGTGCCAGGAGTTGTTTTGAAGTACCTGACAAATGTTAACTCATTTCATTTTCACTGCAACCCTATGAGGTAAGTGTGGTTATTATCCCTACTTTACAGGTGAGATAACTGAGGCACGGAAAGGTGATGTGGTTGCTTCAGGTTGCATAGCTCACCAGCGGTGGAAGAAGGACTTCAACCCAGGCAGCCTGGCTCTCCAGTCCTTCACTCCAAACGACCACTTCATGGTAAATCTCAGTCCTGCTGACCTTTGCCCTCTCTATTTGTCCTTTTATTTATTCAGGTACTACAATTCTTATTCATAAAGGGAGGTTGTATAAGGGAATCCCCTTATTTACTCAGGCAAAGCCTCTGGTGTTTAACTTGCACATTGTCCTCCTTGCCTTATGTTGAGAATACCTGCACTGTGCATTCAGCTCAGGCCTTTATGCTGAGAGCCACAGGGCTTTGGGAGTGCAGAGGGCCCCAACTATTTTACAGAGTTTGAGGATGGATATGATCAAACTTGGCACCCTCTTCTGGGCCAAAGTCACATGAGGAAAGAAAAGAAAAAGCTCAGTAATCAAGGGTGCTCAGTCACGCCACATAGTGTAGATACTTAGAATCTGGTATCATCTGTGCCACCCATAATGAGTCACTTCAAGGCAGGCCCTGCCTTCTTAGGGGCGGGAGCCTGGCCTTGACAGCAAGGAACTTCAGTAGGAATGGATGTCACCAGCTCCTTATACAGTCATAAAACTACCTCTGCTGGGTCCAGAGCCACGGACTATCCAGGCAGCCTTCTTTCCAGCCTGTGAAGCTGCCATGGCTTCCTTCATCAACATCCGAGGGAAGAAAGGCAAGGAAGGAAGGAAGAGAGGGAGGGAGGGAGGGAGGGAGAGAGCAATGGAGGGATGGAGAGAGGGAAGGAGGGAGGGAGGGAGGGAAGGAGAGAGCAATGGAGGGATGGAGAGAGGGAAGGAGGGAAGGAAGGGAGGAAGGAAGGAAGGGAGGGAGGGAGGAAAAAAAGAAAAGAGGGAGGGAGGGAGGAGGAGAGAAGAAGAGAGCAACCTGAGGGAGGGAGGAAAGAATTCCTTTCTAGTAACCCTCAAATCAGCCAACAACCTGTGGACTGCTCTTTCTGACTACCCTCTAACACAGGGATTCTTAACTTCTTTTGTTCCACAGACTCCTTTGCCAGTCAGATGGAAACCATGTACCCCTTACTAAATCCACACTATACTGTGTATATTTAATAAGTATATCACACCCACACCAACACGTCCCCACAAGACTGTTTTGTTTTAATTTCATCTCAAGTTCGTGGATCTCTTGGTAAGAACCCCTGTTCTAATATGTGTTCCACATATTGTACTCTAAAGCTGACTCCCAACCTTATCATTCTGCTGCTTAAAACCTTTCTGTGACTTCTGATTGTTCCAGGTGCCAGTACAGACCCCTAAGGATGGAGGGGAAAATACTTCATAATTTTTTCCCTGTTTTTCCCTTCTATTTTACCCCTCAACCATTTCCATATTCCCATTTTCTCTCCCCTTTCAGCTTCTCCTCCTTCCTCTCTCCCTCTCTCTTTCTCTCTTTCCCTCTCCCTTGCCCCTTCAGTCATATTGCCTGCTTATAATTCTCAAAATGGACATTCTCTCTATGACCCCCTGATCTTTTCTCATGCTATTCCTTTTGCCTGAATTTCCTTCCTTTATTCCCTCAAGCTGCTAGCTAACTCCCACTTTCTCTCTAGAATGGACCCAACCTAGATTTCCTCCAGGAAGCCTGTGCCCCTCCCTTAGAGCCTCAAGCTCACCCTGGTAATGTAACATGGTGTCTCATGGTATTTTATATTCCAGTCTCAATATTATTCTTCCCCACAGGACTATAAGCTTCTTAAAGGAAGGAATGTTGTCATTGACATTGTTATCTCTATAAATCACAGGGCCTGGGACATAGGAGATACTGGCCAATGTTTGTTGAATGGATGACATCGGTAGTAGCCAGCAGTGTCAGCTGGTGCCCATCTGTAGCAACGGGACTTAGTTTAATCGCCTTGTCTTATAGATGAATTCTCAAACTCAGAAAGCAAGCAAGTCATTTGTACAGATATGCAGCTCACGACCCAGACTGTCGTGATGTGAGCTTCTCAAGGACAAGAAACATGTCTCATTCATCCTGTAACTCCTGTGTCTAGTCATCGTGTCTGGAAAATAGAAAGTATCTAATAAATGAATGTATGAGTACAGTGATACCAAGTTCTTTCCATTGCCTGGGACAATTGGAAAAGCAATGTAGCAACATTTCTTTTGGTTTGATCACTCTATAAAACTAACCTGAACAGCTAGAACCCTCCGGTTTAGATTAGGACTTGCGTTACTTGCTGTCCAGATTTACCTGTCAAGCTGATAACAGTCAAATTGCTTTGACTTTGTGCAGTTTTGATGGAAACTGTATTTGCTTCCTGAATTGATGGGTTGCAATAGCTGGTTTGCCATCACACACAGTCATGACCCAGATATACTGTTACAAGATAGAAGGAGGCTGCTGCTGTTTTTAAAGTTCCTCTGGAAAATAAATGATATGATTCTGGTTCCCCTTATTTATCCATTCTGATGTCACTCAGATCTCCAGAGAGAGAAGTTCCTCTTTATATCCTTCTAAAATTACTTCTGCCTTGTATTTGGTCTCTCCTTACAGGTCAGATCACAGCTGATAGGATAGTCTTCCTATAGCAAGCCTCCACTCCAGTGTCTATCCAATTTTCCTGGCTTAGTAGACAGTGCAGATAAGAGAGAATAAATGGCTTGATGTTAACACAGGCTAGAATGTGGTATGTATGGACTGGTTAGCCTTGCAACCTGGGTGACACTTAATGGGGCAGCAGCCGTGTTGGATAATGGGGCAATCTATTAGCTTTTTTAGTACACATTTCAAACAGTGACTCTAAAATAGTCAGGCAGCCTAGGTTTCAAAGTCTAGCTTTCCATGTAAGTAACTTGCTCCACGGTTATACAGCTATTACTTTCTCTAAATGTCTTTCCCATTTTAAAAATAAGCATGATAATATTAATAATAACTACCTTGATATTTGTTGTTTTATTGCATTGTTATATGCTGCAATTATACTGCAGTATATACTGCATTGTTATATACAGTGCATGTTTTATATACTGCCTACCACATAGTACTCATAAACTTAAGTGCTGTGAAGGATAGCTTTAGTGGATAACTCATTACCTGTATATGACTTTTATTTTGGTACTCATGTTTTTAAACACTGTTTTCTCTGTTTATATCCTCTTCATCCCTCCATTCATTCACAATTCTTGCAACTTGCTCTGAGGATGACTTTCCTGTATCTCCCACTTCCCCCAGGACTTCCCAAAGCAAATATCATGTTTACTACCACAGCTTGTATTTTAGCAGATGATGCCAAATTTGTACCCTGAACTGGGTAAAAATCTCTCTAGTTGTATTCTTTTGACATGATTAGATGGATAAAGAGAGTTAAATTTCTCTATATGTATGGTAGCCATAAAGGGAGCAGTAGATAACCAACCTGCTTATCGTTGCAGACAGCACAGGTGGATGTTAGGAAGGGTGCAGAGGCCCAAATTAATAGGGTGAGCATTTTAGAAAGTGTTTCAGGTAAAGAAAACCCTATATGGAAGTCAACTGGAAAATCTTGACACTCTAGCAAGCTTGGAGCATTTGGGGTAATTAAGGGCTCCCAGAGAAGAAAGCCGTGCCCTAGAGCACACAACAGGGTACCAGAGGTCTGTGAGTCTGACAGAGAAGACTCCACTGGAGCAGGGTCTGGAAATAGAGAAATCCTGTATAGATCAACCATGGATCAACCTTGATCAAGTGTTTTCACCAGATTCTGGGTAAGAAAGAGCTGGTGAATGGCTAGCAGATCTCCAGTGTCTGGAAGTGATATCATGTACTTTGTGCTGAAGCCATTGTTGACAATTTGCATTCCATGTTTGTGGTGCATACTTCACGAATACTTTTTCAACTTTAATAATGTTCTGAGTAGGACAACCTCTCTGACTTTGTTCAATCTGTAATTATTTAAATCAATATTTTCTAGCAAGAACAAGAAAAATCAAGGTAAGTAGCACCCTTTAATCTTTAGAGCATCTTAAGGAAATTTATTTTATTTTTTTAGTCATCATCCTAGATTTCTGAGTCAGGCAATGATTGATTGATAGTCATACCATCCACTTGCCATTCATACATGAAAAATAGTTAAAGCATAAAATAAGACAGTGTAGCATGGATTCTGCCTCCCTACCTACACTGTGATGTGTTTGAGGCAGAATGTTGTCAGCTTCTAACCTCTGATTAGTGGAGATAAGACTTCATCAGCTTCATGGTGTAGTTAGAGGAGGTAGAGAAAGTGGTAGGAATGCATGGGTCTCTCCCTTCCTAGAGACATTGGGAAACAAATTTACTCCACAGTCTCTGCAATGTGTAGCCACAGGCCTTCCTGCAGCTTGGATGCAATGACTTTGATGGGGTCACTTTAGCCTTAGACTTCTCAGTCAAGAGTTCAGAAGCCTCCTGAGCTGTGTGGATTGAGCAGAGATACTTGGAGACTGTCATAGCCTTAGTTGTGCTATTTCACTTGTTTCCCATAAATCTCCCCCTAAGAACCCACATTTAAACAAAGGAGAAGTTTGTCCCTGTGGGTCTGTTACTCTGTTGCTGTTACCAGCTTTAAATTCTTCATGTTTCTTTCCAGGGGTGAGACCTTCTGCTTTTCTCTTGTCCAAACAAGAGAAGGGTGACCTTGACAAGGGCAGGAGGATGGGAGAGGAGGCTGGCTCCCTAGAGCAGGGCAATTTGGCAAAATTTTGGTTCCATTAGTACACACTTATGGGTCTTAGCCCACAGATCTGCCCTGGTTTCAGTACTGCCTAAGATGCTTAGTACTCTACTTACAACATGGTTTGTCTGAGGATTCTTACTTTTCTAAAGTATCTTCACTCTCAGAGCTCCATTTGTGCATCAAGACAGCCTAGGGCTACACTTATCCCCATGTTACAGATGAAGACATGGATTTCAGAGAAGTTAAGCAATTGCTCCAAGACCACGGTATTAGCAGGGTTTAGAGTCCCTCCACTATAATCTCATGGCTTTTAATGCTTTTATCCTTACTGTTTAGCACAAAGCCAGGCTAACAGAAGATTGTTGACGAAATGGGACTTTGGGTTTGGCTTTCAGAAATCTCAACAGCTGGTACATGAGATAAGAATGTTTTTTCAATGCACACATAAAAACTTTCAGGTCAATTATGCTGTGTTTAAACTAGGAATTTGAAGACATGAACACATACTTTTCTTTCTCCACTTTCTCCAGTGCATTTAGAGGGAACCAGCCAATCTCACTATATTCATTAGTTTGACAAAGACATTATAAGGTATTAAATACACAACCACTTAGTACTTTGTCTCTTACAAACATTTAATTAGGAGCATCCAATGGTGTTATCAGGCCATAAATTGTCAGTGCCCTCTTTATCACTGGAAATCCAGTTGCTAGTGCCTTTAAATCTAATCAGATTTAAGAACCAGTTCTGAAAATACCCAAACCAATTCAGAAAACTCATTCTTAAGATTCTGTTCCCTCTAGAACCACTTCTAGTATCAAAATCTGAGTTAGTCACAGTACTATAGAGTAAGAAGACCAACAGGGTATATGTATATGAAGATATATACATTTGTTATATAAGGAGAAATTTATTTTAAGGATTTAGCTCACATGATTGTGGGAGCAAGTAAGTGCAAGATTTGTAGCACAGGCCCGTAGGCTAGAAATTAACAGAATTTACCAAAAAGTGATGCTGTCCTCTTGAAGCTAAAATCAATAGGAAAAGTCAGCAGGTTGGAAATTCCAATAAGAATTGATGTTGAAGTTTCAAATCCAAAATCTATACGGAAGTCCAGGAGGCAGAAAACTCAGGAATTGATCATGTAGTCTGGAGGCCAAATTTCTTCTTTTTTTCTGGAACCCTAAGTCCTTTGCTCTTAATGCCTCCAACTAATTGAAAGAGGCCCACCCTTTATTAAGGGCAATCTCCTTTACTTACAGTCTGCTAATTGTAGATGTGAATCACATCTACGAAATACCTCCACAGCAACATCTAGGCCTGTGTTTGACTAGACAACTGGACACCATGCCTAGAACAGTTGACACATCAAATTTACCATCATAACAGTGGTATTTACTCACTCTTCAGTGACTAGTACTCTGTCCCAAACTATGTGAACTGGGCAGAACGGCACAGCAATCTTGAAAGTTTCTCACTTCTCTTTGATCCTTTTCTGTCAGGGCAGGTTCTACCATAGGTCTTAAGCTGCCATGCATTTCTCCCTTTGTCCTGGTCCTCACTTAATGTTTCAGGGCTGAGGATGCCTCCCATGTAAAAGACTTCCAGTGTCCAAGTCTTACCAAGAAGAAGAAAGACAAAGAACACCATGGGGAAAGTTGAGGTGAATTTTACAAGGGCTTTTCTTCCCTCACCAAATGATAAAGCTTCTATGCTTTAGGAAGGAGGTGGCAGGGCATTATGCTTCAGTAGCCTTATTGTGTATACATGTGTGACGTTGTCATTTTGTCCTTCATTTGCCATGAAGACATATCAGAGCCACCCCCTGGATACATAGAGGGCAGTGTGTGTAGGAAAATAACAAGTTATCGAACACCTCTCATGTACCTGCCAGAAGGCTAGATCTTGTAGGTAAAAGAATCTACACACGGCCCCTGACTTCATGGGGTTCATAGTCTACTTCAGAGTCCTTCACACTAGTCAGAAAATTGAGAATTAGGTTTGCTAGGTCCAATGAAAACAATGCATGTATTTTTGGAAGGAGTCTATGGAGTTGACTCTGAATGGGAGCCAAACGAACCCACCAGCTGCACACATACCACATTAAGACTTTTGGTCTCAACCCAAATACAGCCCTGGGAATGGCTGCCCACCATAAGGAGCAATAATGCTGAACCAGGGTGTCTTGGTTTACAGCTGGCGCTTGGTGGTTGGGAGAAATCATGAATCTGGCTCTTGTGGTATTATTCTCTCGCGCGTATATGATAAGTTACAACAATCAACTGAGTTTTTATGACAGACATAAATAGTAGTAAAACATATATATATTTTTCCATGCAATTTCCTCTCATTTTAATCATTAGGCTTCTTTGGTTTAGGCATTATGATGGCTTGCTGCTGGGTCCAGATCATGTTTCATTAAGGGTTTGTGTTGGGAATTAAGGATTGTTCCTTCACCTCACTAGGAAAATTAAACCCTTCTCACAGGAACCATGGGTCTAAAAATATCTATTCCACAATGTTATTGACCATGTGCCTTGTAAAAAGTGCTATTCTTGATTCATCTAAATGGCATGATCTTCTGCCTCTCTATAGATCCCTTTCATCGGGTGCTCCTGCATCTCTGTGTCTGGATGGGACCCTGGGAGGAATGTGGGACCCCTTAAATCAGGGGGTCTTAACCAGGTCCCCTCCAATGAAAGACTTCAGGGGGTCCATAAGCTTGAATTGAAAAAAAAATCAACTTATCATCTTTATCTTCTCTAACCTCTGATGTTGAGTGTCATAAAACTGTCTGCTGCTACCTTCTGAGAAGGGGTCCATGGTTTTCTCCTGATTGGCAAGGGGGTCCATGGCAAAAAAAAAGGGTTAAGAACCCCTGCCTTAAACCAAGAGGTCAGCATACAAGAGCCATACTCTTTGCCCAGTTGTGGAATTACAAAATATCAGCAGTAAAGAGAAACACAGGGTTCACCTGAGTCCTGGCTTCTCATTTTACCAAAGAAGAAATTAGCTTAGAGGAAGAGCAGACTCCAGAATCCATACCTCCTGGTTCTTAACCCCAGCATACCCTTTCACTCAGCCCCAGCCCCCAGCTGATGTTTGCTCTCGTTCAGACCCAGATCACTGTAGGCCTTCAAAGGATTCAGGAGGAAAATAAGAGTGAAAAAAACCTGCGTGAAAGGGAAACCAAGATTTTGGGAATGAAGGAAAGATTGACAATTTTAATGGATGACTTAATTAGCCTCTTGCCTGTATAATAACTTCCCTGCTGACAAGTGAGTTTACACTTGAGGCTAGTTCCTGAAGACCAGAGTGTCAGGAAATTCAGTCTTATTTTTGATACTCAAGCTTCCACCCCAGGAGACTGGCTAGCTTTGAGGTTCTCATCCAGGACCAACTTACTGAAGAGGCACTACCTGTGGGCTTTGGGGGCTACCCACTCATGGTAAAGGCATCCACTGTTGCACCCATACGCTCCTTTTAGCCTCTCCTCTCTGTTACTTTCAAGCTGTGCTTGAGACTGTAGAGAGAATCTATGATGAGGCTGTGGATGTTAGTTTGAGGGCACCATCATCCTGGATACCCCTTGGCTGTTCCTTCAAAGATCCCACCACAAGGAAGCCACTCTTGGGATCTCAAACCTCACTCTCACCCCACCCTCCTGCCCTAGAGAATCTCATTTCAGACTCAATCTCTTTCTCTCTCTCTACATTTCTCTCCTTGGCTGTGGCAGTTTGAGATTATTTATGAATTCCAAAAAGAGATTATGTTTGTAAACTGGTCTGTTCCTCTGTGTTAGCCCCTTTGATTGTATTAGATTCACCTGAGATGTCTTCGATTAAATTACCTGTTAAGATTAGGGTTTTTATTTGACCACATCTGTAGAGCATGACTCAGGGTTGAGTCCCTGCTCCCTTGGTGGGCTGCTATAAACAGACACTCACTCAAGATGACACACAGGAAGAGAGAGGGCTCTGAGCTCTGTCATATTTGATCCTGGGGTCCTGGGGAGAGATGAGCTATTTGCCTGATCATTTGCAGCTGAAGAGAACAGAGCAGTTGAGCAGCTGATAAGGCCTAGAAAGAAATAAGACCTGGCCAGCCTGATATAGGAAGCCTGAGAGACGAGCACTAGGCCAGCCTAGAGCTGAGATTGGAAGAAGCTGAGCCTATAGAATCTTAAGAGGAAGAAGGCCTGAGAGACCAGGCAGAGATCACCCACCATCTTGCTTCAACACGTGGCAGCTGACTTTGGTGAGGAAGCAACCTGGAGTTGGACTCTTTAGGCCTTGTAACTGTAAGTTTTTATCCCAAATAAATACATTTTATAAAAGCCAACAGATTTCTGGTACTTTGCATCAGCACCTCTTTGGCTGATTAATGCATTGGCCTCTTCCCTCTGTCCTTAGACTTGTAAATAGACCTAGCTTCTGGAAAGAAAAGCATGGAAGTCCTGTCACAAAGTTCTGCTGAAGCAAAGAAACATAAAAACCAATCTACTCAAATGGTGGGATAATAAACAAGAAATAGTGGGGGGGGGGGGGGAGGGGGGAGAGGGAGGGGATAAATCAGAAATAAAAAACTGCCACAAGCCAGGACCCAAAATAGTCAGAGGACTTCTAAATATCATGCTTTGAGAACATCCAGAATCTGTTCCAAATGTCTTTGTCCCATCAGAAGGGAATATTCCTTTCCAACTTCTAACAAAGATCGTGAATTCACTTGAAGTGGCCCAGCATCACCCTAAACGGCACTTGATTTTGCAGATTCAATCCAGCCTTCTCCTTGATATTATGTAAATTGAAGACGAACTCTAGAAAATCTCATCTTTCCAGATGTTTTTTTTCCTAAAGGGATTTGATTGGGAGTAGAATCATGGATGATGGCCCACTGTGAGACTAGTGTCACCCAAAAAAACATTCTGAGAAACTCTAGTTCTGCAGAATGCCCTGAGGAGAAGAAATTCCAAGGTAAATTACTTTTGGTGAACTCACCTGTCTTGGAGAGTAGCATTCCTGTCGACTTATTAAAGTTTGTGAAGCTTAGACACAAATACAGCGTTCTTCAGGTTATTTGAACTGGAGGCAGGTAATGTAAAGGCATTCCAGAAAACAAACAAACAATCTGAGTTGCTAGAATATCGGAGATGAGAAGCCCTGGAGTCAGAGTGGCAGTGAATCCCAGTAAGTTCCAGTGTTCATGGGGCAGTCCTAGTTTATGCCTATTTTCCTGGCATAATTATATATATAAGGGATATTTCACATGCAAAATGGTCCTGGTTGTACAAAAATATATGTGGTCACTCTACCTAGAGGGTCCTTCAAGTTGAAAATTTTAATAATAATGGTGATGATAATAACAATAATGATATCTTACTTGTGAAGAATGCTTTGGAAATTTTGAGATATTCTTGAAGGCCAACCCATTCTGGGAAGCTCCCTACTTTCTCACATCCATGCAGACCACTCTGACCTTTCCAAAGCTCATAAGGAACCTCAAAGCAGCCGCTGGCTTCCTCTAGGTTTCTTTTACCCCTTCTAGGGCCCTCTTGCATTCAGGGTCCCCAGCTCAGGGTTTGTGGTTGTAGTGCCAATCAGGGTGAAAGACTGCAAAGTCTGACTAAAGAGAACTTCCAAGACTGTGAAGAAACAAAAAAGTACCACAGAACAAAGAAAAGAAAGTTGTGGGATTTTCCCCCACAGTATCACTAATGGTTCTGAAATGTGTCTTATCCACACCCACTGTATCATTCTTGGGTCTGTTTTATGTAGAATGTAACTTTAACAGGACCCAGGGTTAAGATGATTTCTCTCCCATACAGTTAGTTTGTTTCTCAGTGGACATTTCAGATATTTCTTCTCACTTTGCTTTTCTGTTCACCATGTGTTTATTTTTCTATTATTTTTTCTCTCCTACCTTTCTACCTGAGTTTTTTTTATTCCTCCTTCTTCTCTCTACTGTTTTGGAAGTTTTATATTTTATTTCTATTTGTTAATTGATTAACCTTAAGTTTTAAATGGGCATACACAACAGAGTCTAATGTCAATCAATTGCCAAAGATCAAAAGTTGGATAACACAATCTGCTGGCAATGATCAAGGGAAACAGGAATTCTGATACACTATTTGTGAGAGTGTGAATTAGATAGGCAGGGAAATTCGGTAATATTTCTCAAAGTTACAAAAGCACATAGTCTTTGACAGCAATTTTTATAAAAATTTATCTTGGAGATACAATTACATATGTGCCAAATGATTTCCTTATTGTTTGCAATTAGTGAAGATTGGGAAAAACCAACATGTCTGCTAAGAGAGGACTACTTAGATAAATTATAGGTCAGCAACACAATTGAGTACTATTCACTCATAAAAAAATACAAGGAAGTTCTTTGTATATTGGTATAGAATTACCTGCATAAATATTATTAAATGACAAAGAGATGGATGGAGAACCAGGTATTATTTGTTTTAGAGTGGGGAAAATAGAATGGCTACATTTCTTTGCTTATATACACATAGAATATCTCTGAAGAGACATAAGAATTTGGTCATATTTATTGATTCTGAGACAGGGAATTTTGAACCAGGAAAATGTATTACCTAATCGAAAAATAAATAATTAAAATTTTAAAATAATAAAATTAAATAACTATCAATATCTCAACTATACAAGGAACACAGACTGCTTTAATTCCAATCCCTATTCCCACCCTATTATTTTATAGTAGGATCCTTTCACCTTGCTTTCAAATCCAAAATTACATTTTTACTTTTTAATTAATTATATTTTTTCCTGACTCAAACAGCTTTACTCAATACAAATAATTTATTTCTAAAGTCAGCACTCAGAATTACCAATCTGTTTACTAAATTGTTCACCACTGTTTCTTGCATTCCCTTCTCTCCTTCTTTAAAGCACATCCTTTCAGGAATCTTCCAATGAGAGATTGTAAGTAAGAACCTCTTAGTCTTTTCATATCTGAAAATGCCTTTAGTTGGCACTCATTTGAATGATATTAGCTGAGTAGCGAATTTCTTTTTCCTCAGCACCTTTAAATTAATGCCACATTTGTCTTCTGCCGTTATTGATAAGTCCATGAGCAGGAAACAGATGGCACACTTAGCTGGATCTTTGAAGAGATTTTTTAATGAAGGACTATTTTCAGAGGCATGGGCAGGATTTAAGGGACTCCAAGGATGTTGAGGCACCCAGGAATTAACAGTAATGGAAAGCTGTTAGCACCCCTAAACAAAAGTGGAAAGGGGAGGAAAGGGAATTCCTGGTTTTTGGTAAAAGCTGGAGCCATGAAAAAGTGGTCACCTTAATAACCTAAACCTGTGGTCACAGAGAAATGCCACTGCAGAATAACACTGAATCAGGAAGGCTATAGAGACAACATGCCCCCACTCGGACCTCATACTTTTGTCCCCACCCCCATTAGTCAAACACAGCTAGAAGCCAGAGAAAAGAGAGCCAGAGAGATGCAGCCCTCAAAGATCAGCTCTCAGGAAATAGTAGAGCAGAGAAGGGAGGAGAGTAGAATTGGAGGGAGGCATAAAAATTGTCAGCATTGATCTGTTTATTCTTTCTGGTAGTTAAAAGTTTTTTAATTTTAAAATTTCTTTGTCTTAGATATTCTGTAGTTTCATCAAAATGTGTCTAAGTGTGTACCTATTTTCTTTCATTTTTTTTTTCTTGATAGGATTTAGGCATGTCAGCATGTACCTTTTTACTAAAGCTTCATGTATTTCTTTAATTATGGAAACTTCTTGGTCATCATTTCTCCCAACATTTCTCTCCCCCTGTTTTGTCTCTTCTTTCCTTCTGATGATTATATTCATCATATGTTGTACCTTTTCCTTTTATCCTCTATGTCTCTTAATTTTTAAAATCATCTCTCTATTTCTGTAAGTTGCATGCTAGATGATTCCACAGCTCTTATCTTCCAGTTCACTAATTATTACTTCAGTTAAATCCAGTGTAGGCTTCTACCCACCCACTGGGTTTTCTTTATTTAAATGTTTTTTCTACTTCTAAAATTTATTTGGTTCTTTTGCAAATTTGCTAATTTTTCTTACTGTCTCAGTTTTACATTATTTTATCTACTGCTTCCTTTCAGTAATACATTCAAAATACTCATATCCTCTTTCAGATATTTATTTCTATTATTTCTAGTTCTTAGTATGTAAAGTTTTCCATGTATTGCATCTGATGACTACCTGCTCACACGGTCTTTGTTAGCAAAGGGGAGAGTGGTAGGATTCAAGTTCGGATGGGCATTGGGTCACATGATGCATGGCTTTGTAGGTTATGGAAAGGAGTTTGGGTTTTATTATGGATGAAGGAACCATTGGAAGGTTTTAAACAGAGAAGTGGCCTGATATGATTTCTGATCTACATGTTTGAGTCACTCTGGAGAGTAGGGGCAAGTGTAGAACAGGAGACCAGGTCCGTATCTATTTGACAAGTCAATGATTACCTAACCATCTGCATATTTTTTCTTCTGAACTTATAGGGAGTCTCTAACACTGAAAAATTCAGACCCAAATGCTTGTTTTTAGTTTGCTAAAAGCTTCTGGGAGCAATATACCAGAAATAGGTTGGCTTTTACATTGAGGATTAATTAGGTTAAGAGCTTACCATTCTGAGGTTGCGCAAGTGTCCAAATCAAGGATCATCAGAAAATCCTTTTTTCCCAAGATGCAGCTGTGGGCATTCAGGCACATGGCACATCTGTTCATTTCTTCCCTCTCTTCTGGGCCTTGTTAATCCACTGGCTACTCCATCTGTGACATTCTTTGTCCTAGGTTCATTGATTTCAACTTTTAGAGTATTCTCTCCCTCCTGCAGCTTTTTTCTGTTTCCTAAGCTTTTTATTCCTCTGTTTATAAAGGACTCCAGTAAGAGCATCAAGACCCACCCTGGGTCATGCAATTCAATCAAAGGCCTTTAACTCAAGTAATTTAATCAAAAGTTCCCACTTACAATAGGTTTACTTGTACAGAAATAGATTAGCTTTAAGAACAGGATTTTTTGGTGTCCACAAAAGCTTCGAACCACCACAGTGCTGGTATCTGTCTCTCCTCAGAATATGCTATGAGATATTAGAGGAGAAGAGCTCTCAGAAGTTTATATTAAAGAAGACCAAGACAGATACTTGACTGGGATATGATGGCTGATATTTAATAACAGGATGAAGAGTTAATCTCTAAGATTTATATGAAACATTTCAACCAGAAGAGAGAGGACTGTCATGTAGAGATTAAGAGCATGGGTTCTACAGTAAGTCAACCCGAGTTTGAATTCTGGCTCCATGTCTTGTCAACTTTGTGAACATGGATGAGTTCTTTTATCCTCAGTGTCTCAGGTTCCTTATCTGTAAAGCTGGGATAATAAAACTCACATAATAGGAATGTTGTAAGGATCAAATGAGATAAGCCATGAATAACAATTACTTGACACATAGTAAAAGCTCAAAAGTGTTATTATTTTTCTTCAACTCACATCCTTTGTGGATAGCAATGAAACTTGGGTTATGAAATTTAAGGGAGGCAACAAAAATGTAGGGTTTATTTTCTGTAGAACCAATAGTAGAAATGGATTTGGGTAGCCACAAAACTGAGCTGCTGCTTTTAGGACTGCTGCTAGTTTATCAGGCATGGTGGACTCTCCCTACTTCTTTTTGGGTCTGGTTCATTCATTTGTTCTTATTTTTGAATGAGCAGAATTATAATTCCACCTCCTTATTTCTACTTCTCTGACCAGAAACCAACTGACACCTAAGCTGGTAGAATTCCCCATTTCTTAGTTTGCCAGGGCAGCTATGCCAAACACCACAGTATGGGATGGCTTAATTAACAGGTATTTATCGCCTCACAGTTTGGGAGGCAGAAGTCCAATATCAAGGTCTTGGCAGGGCTTGCTGTCTCCTCGAGTCTGTAGTATTCTGACGATCTTCCATCACGTGGAAATCTCTTTCTTTGTGTCTGATCCTCTGATTTCTGCTGACTTTTGACTTTTGGCTTCATCTGACTGACTGCATCCAAATTTCCTTTGCTTACATGGACTCCAGTCACATGGATTAAGGCTACCCTGATTCAGTTTGACCTCATCAAATGGGATCTTCAAAGATCCTGTTCACAAATGAATCCATACCTGAAGCAATAACAACCTCTTCAAAGGTCCTATTTACAAATGACTTCACATCCATAGGAACATGCATTAAGAGATGGACATGTCTTTTTGGGGGGAGGGGAGTGGGAGGCATGATTCAGTCCCCAAAACCCACGCTTGTGGAGAGAGAGGAATCAGGCAGAAGGGGTTTCAAATATTCCAACACCATGAACAATTCCCAACCCTTCCCCTTCTAGCACTGCAAGCTTTTCTCCAATTACCTAAACCATTGTATCTATACCCTTACTCTTTCATATTGTAATCAATTTTGAGGTCTTCTTGAGCAAATTATGAAATAAGGGGCCTTGGTGGAATCTGGATGTGAAAAAAACTTAAATTAGAAACCTACTATATTTGGAAGTTGTAAGCAGTATTTGGATTCTAGAGTGGAAAATGAATTTTGATCTTAGGTCTACAATACCCTTCCCAATTTGTTTTAGCAGAAATACACTTTGCAGGACTTAATTTTTTAGATGCTAGTATATAGTGAGTATTCCAGGAAAAGTCTTCAGCCAGTGAAGTGTTGCAACACATAATCTTACAACTCATGTTAAAATTCTTTTCAGTAACATATTTTGGGTGTAGTTTTAAATAATGTCTTTTTCCAAACATTCATTGTTTTGTTGCTCAATATCCAAAATGTTGTTGTTTATTTTGGGGATAATGTAGATCTTTTTGTCTAAGCAGTTTCTCACAAGGGGCCATGCTACTGAGAAGGAATAGGAAAGTCTTCTCTCTCCATCTTATGCTGAAAGAAAGACTGTTAGGGAGGTGTATTAGGCTGTTGGCAAAGGGATCACTCAACCTGGCCCCATGTTAGTGTTATTGAAGATAAAATAAGCCAGAGTTTGACAAATATACTGTGAATATGGTCATTGTCCTTAGAGCCAAGTCTTGAGGCAAGAGGTGGTGGTTGCTGGGTAGCAAGTTACTATATGGTGCATTGTAGGAACACAGGCTCAGGCACAACAGAAACTTTCAACAAATTACTGCTTTATTACTTATATATACAAAGGATTCAAAGGTGGAGGGAAAGTGACCCCATTGTGACAGGTCTCCCAGAAAGGCCAACTGCTCACATCAGAGTCAGTGGATGGCAGCTCTACGTAACCCACTTCAAGTCAATAAGGAGAAAAAAATCTCTTATGCCCAAGGGCAAGGTATTAATACAACCTCAGAAGGAGGGGGTTGTGCCTTTGAGTGTACCCACCCTGATAAACAGCTGGAACTGCTGGTTGCTGGTTTCTAGTTTCCCAGTTTAAAATCTTTTCATTAGACCTAACATTTCCCCCAGGCCACAGAATGGAAATATACTGACACCTCTGCACACAAAAGAAAAGGAGGTGGGGAGGGACGGGATAAGAGGTATGGGAGGGTGGTAGGCAAGGACTGGAAGATGGCTGCTAAGTATGTCCCTGACTTCCCCAGCAGTTGTGGGGAGCCAGGCAGTTTCCACAGAAGGAAATGGACATTCCTACAGAATGGCTTATCTCTTTTGCTTTATTTTCCCTATTGGTTCCTTGGGAAAACACTTCCTGTATCCCATTCAGGAGACTTAGTTTCCTCTAGGACAGTTAGGCATCCAGGAACCAGAACAGTGCTGCCACAGTGAAGACAAGCCAGACCATATTCAGTTGGAAAAGTATTTCACAAGCTGAAGTCCTGCTCCTGTCATATCCCTACCTCCAACCAAAGAAGAAGAAGTTAATTCTACACAGAAACACAAGTGGGTTCTTCTGGCTAGGATTTGCTTAACACAAAAATCTTGAGCATGTATCAGAAAGTAAACCAAAAGCTTGTCTCCTGTGTATTGCAAACTTCCAAACAATGTAAATCTGTGAAGGAATCACTCTTACACATACCTTCTTTTGGCTCAAAAGAATCTCCAGCTCTATTAGAGGGTATATGGTAGAAATAGAGAATCAATTAGTGGGGCCATCTTCTATTCAACACCTTCTAAAAATAGAAATGGAATCAAAACACAATGCATCTAAATTTTTGGAAAGATGTGCACCCCCCATTATCTATATTCTAACCTAGATTCATGTCATGCCCTGTTGGTAGAGATATATATAATATCTGTGTGTGTATATATCTATATCTATATATCTATATCTATATATAATATCCTATGAAACCAGGCAAAGTCATTCTATTCACCCCCTGTCTTTAAGTAAGAAAGAGTGAATGAGCAATGAAAGGGGTGGGGAACTGATCAGTGATATACTAGATGCATTGATACTGAACTATTGGAACAGTGGTTGTCACCAAACATTTCCACAGATGACTAAAGCAGTTGCTCCAAGGTAGAAGGATGGATCTAGGTGTCATTTATCCTGCTCTCCTCCACAGCACACAATCTATGTTGTATGTTGTTTAAATAGCTGCTCTATACATGTTGAATGAAGGTCCCATAGAACAGAAGTGGCTATTCGCTGATGGGTAAGGGAAGGACTGGGAGAAGGGTACTGGTGAGCAGGCAGATATACTTGGAGGTAGGAGAACCAATGGAATGACTTCTCACATTTTAACTACATTTTTCCCCTTCTGTAAGGCATATAGAAGGAATGCCCTTTCCAGGACCTAAAGGAAGAAAGGCTGGGAGGGGGAAGGCCATACTGGGTAGCCCATTCCTCCTCAGCAGGAGAGAGCTTGATGCCAAGATGGCAATCACTGCTTCAGTGGAATGTTAAGTGCTTGAACCCATGATTTTACTATTCTGGGAACTTACACAGTAACCCCCACCACCACTATACACTCACCGTTAATCATTTACTAGGCTACCTGCACCCCTGAGCTGCTCTATCCATTAGCTAAACCCCCTCTTTGTGCTGTCTAGCCCTATACAATCTTTGTTTCCCTGCTGAGCAGCATGATAATTACCTAACTGGCAGTCATCAGGACTTGTGAGTAATAAATGGTATGACTGCTACTGGCCTTCCGTGTGGTTTCTTTGGAACATCAAAAGTATTTGGTTGAGCTTTTGGGTCTTGACCTCCTGTGTTACAGTTTCTATGCATGCATAGAACTTGGGTGTTCAAATTATTTCAGCAATATGTCCTTTTCCTTTTCATTCAAACTATTACTGGAAAGACATTCTCTGTTGCTCCCTTATCCCATCTCCATAGTGGGAGTTTTTAGGATAGGATAGAAAATGAATCCAACAAATCTTGGAAAGCTGGAGGGAACAACTGGATCTGAACAACTCATGGATGGATGGATGTGCCCACCGTCCATTTTCTTTGCATGCTTAGGGTCCTCCAACCATGTCCACTCCATCAGAGGGGCATGCAAAGGAGCCAGAAGGTGGGGGGAGGGAGAGAGACAGAGAGAAAGAGATGAAAGAGATGTGTGTGTGTGTGTGTGTGTGTGTGTGTGTCGGGGGGGGGGGGGGGGGGAGAACAGACAGAGGCAGGGGAAAACAGCAAGGCTGGAGGGGGGTTGGAAGAGAGAGAAATTGATATAATGAACAGGCCTCCGAAAGAATTTAGTACCAGAAATCTACTCAGAGCAGGTGCCCAGAACAGGTCTGAGTTAAAAGCTTATGTCATTTTAGAGCATCTCCTAGGGGCCCCCTTAAAAGCCATCTCATTTTCCCATTCTCATTCCCTGAGGTGCCTTCACTTCTTCCATTAACCCTTTACATGGCCGATCCTTAATTAAGTTTATGATATGATTAAGAGCAGTTATAGTTCCTTCTTACTGCCCCTTCCTCCCACCTTTACTCTTTGGACAATATTCTACCATGAGACGAGACCAGAGATTAGGAGTTTTTGGTGTGCAGATACAGATTTAATCATCACTTCCTGTTGAAGTAATGAACAAATGGCCCAGACAGTCACTTAGCATCCAAGACCACTCCCCCATCCAATCTCACCCCTCCCATCTAACCTAACTTCCCTCCTCTCTGTCTTTCCTGTTCAAATTCTATATTGCAGCCAGAGCCTCCTTCCTCCTCCCCATACACTACTTAAATAGCTCTTCACATCTTCAATACGTTTTTTTCCCCTGTCAAAATCATACCAATTTAGGACCGAGTCATTTCTTCCTTGCCCCTTGAAGTTTTCCAGATCTGTCTGTCTTTAAAAGGCCTTTTCTACTCCAGCTCCTACTACACTTATTTGTAATTGCTAACACTCAGTCAGCACGTAATCACCCACAGCTTTGCCTTATTACCTGTTTTATACTGGTAATTAGACCTCCCTTCTTAACCTTGTCCCAAGCTCCTTGGAGGCAAGGGATAAAGCTGCTATTCACATCTAAAATGCACAGCACCTACCAGCACCCAAGCCCTTGAAGGATGAGCAATAAATCCACCTAATAGGTTGCTTATTTTTTTGCCTCAAAGGCTCAAGAAGTTAATGTCAATTTGGACCAACTTGGTTAAAACACAGGCGTGAGGCCAGTGATGGTCTTCTGAAATAGATTGAGTGAGCCAGACCAGGGTTACATAATTTATTTGAAAATACAAAACCAGCCCCCTGCTACTACACACACATACCTATATACACATGCTCTCTGTATACCTTTTTATAAATGTAGATGCACAGCAATGTTTCCATAAGGATTCACACCAAACAATAACAGTAGTTATATCTGGGAAAGTTATGAGAGGAGAGAGATTATGGAAAACTCAAGTTTTAACTGTAGAGTATGACTTATTTAGAAAGAAAATATCCTCATTTTTTATCTATGTTAATTTTTTAAAAATTAAGTTATAAGAAGAAATCACCTAAGGTAATACAGGAGTCTGGAAAGTGGAGCAAAAGGAGAGACAAGTCTGTGGATTTTTGATTTACAGTCATACCTCCTGATAGAGTCCAGGGCCAAAGGGCAGAGATGGGGTAGGCAGGTTTAACCAAATAGAGTGGATGTGATATAATTTGTGACTCTTTCTGTGAGTAAAGATGTTTAAGTCACTTTTCCCTGTATTTGGGCTCACTGTCTGCATGGTAGACAGAATGGAGGACACCTAATCAATCTAGCCAGTTCAAATTTATGCTAAAAACAGTATCCAAGTTCACTAGCCCAAGCCAGTGGTTCTCAAACATGAGTACGCAAAAACTCCCCTGGGGATTGGTTTAACCTGCAGATTGCTGGGCTCTACCCACAGGGCTGGTTCTGATTCAAAAGGGGCAGAGGTGTGTGTGTGCAGGAGTTTGCATTTTAAAAACTACCCCAGGGAGACATGCCCCAACCAAGATGGCAAAGTGAGAAGCTTCAGGGTTCTTCTGGTTGCCCACCCCCTATCCAAGGAAGTTTGGGGTAACTAGCAAGAACTGGCAGAATCATCTTTCATGAAGCTTTAGAAAAGAAAGGACTGTAGTAATAGTGCAAGTGCTGAATCAAGAAAAAGGCTACTTAAAAGCAGTAGATTCTGTGGGTCCCTGGGAAGCCCCTCTCCCGCCCCACCAGCTCAGCACGCAGCCAGTCTATATACCTGGTGCGGCTCCCTGATCCCAGGTTCAGAGGGAGCAGAGTAACCCTCATGCACACACTGGGAGCATGCATGTCTGCCCAATCTGTCTAGGAGTGGCCTGAGGGACTCACTGTCCGAGAAATTTGTCCTGTGTGTTGAAGGTGGATCACAGCACTCTCTGACGAACTACTGTGGGAGGGCAGGACAGTGATACCCTGAGGCTAGGGATTGGTGGCCATAGAACATGCAGCGTAGTGCCTGGGGCCATAAAGAAACTGTTTCTTAGGGAAGAAAGAACATTTATATCCACATAAATAGGGAAATTCCTAGGGCCATGGTTTTCAGCAGGACAGTGAATGATCAGATTTGCCTTTCAAATATATCATTTTCTTAGAAACATGACTCAGGAAGAGTCCAGCAGCAAAGAGACTGCTCGTTGGTGCCCTGGGTCTATGTCTACCCAGGTCAGGACAAGCAGACCTCTGGGGAATTAGGGAAATAATACTGATATTCTACTATGAAAGTATTGTGACTAGTAATAGAAGAAATAGTAGCTTTGAGGTGGAGAAAGTGGCACCTCTGCTGAGGGCAGAGAGAGGGAAGAAGAGATATGATGTGGGGGCATTTTGGGGACTTTGAGTTGTCCTAAATGATATTGCAGGGTCAGATGCTGGACTTTGTATCTCCTGCCATAACCCACTGAATGTACTGGGGGCAAGTGTGAACTATAGGGTAAACTGTTATCCATGTGGTGCAGCAGTGCTCCAAAATGCATTCACCAAGTGCGATGGGTGTACCACAATGATGGTGGAGGTTGTTGGTGTGGGAGGAGTGGGGTGAGGAGGTGGTGGTTATATGGGAACCTCTTAAGTTTTTTAATGTAACATTTTTTGACATGTGTATATCTTCAAGAAAATACAATTTACAAAAATGATGGGGGTGGGGGGTGGTGAGTGGGTTATATGGGAACCTCTTATGTTTTTCAATGTAACGTTCTTTGTGATCTATTAACTAATTTTAAAAAGTGTTTAAAAAAAGTAAAAAAAAAAACCACAGGGTTTTCTCATTTTCCACTTCTCCTGAATTATTCAGTTTTGTGCCTTAAATATTCCCTGTTCTTTAGTCTTCGTAGACACACCGTCTAAGGTGGCCAGCAGTTACTCGAAGTATATCACTCTCCCATCAGAGAGGACTCATGTGAAGGTTTGCTGCTCTTCCCTTTAATGACATTTAATGTCCCTATGGGAGTAGAGAGAAAAACCCTTTGCAATTTGCACCAGGGGTGATCAATAAATAGTTGAGCCTTTGTAAATGGTTGAGTCTTTGTATCCTGAGCTCTTGCACTCAGTTCACTCCAATAGAGACAGATCTGGGAAGTGGGAATGTTGTCAATGGGGAAGGTGAGGAGAATTGATCTTTTCCCTAACACACACCTGCTGTGCATGTGCAGCCCTGAGCTTCAGAGCTGCATTTGTCTCACGAGGGTTTTACATTTTGCAAAAAGCATTCACATGCATGATCTCATCTGAGTTGGATGGAAGCTGCCTTTCGCACCTCTGTCATTGAGACCAAAATACCTTGTGAATTCACTCAGCAGCTGGCTAAGGGGTGTGAGGAACTCAGCTGCACAGGTGGCTGGAGCAGTGGGGAGGGGACTCTGGAACTGTCTCTGAACTCCAGGGGAAGGAGGAGCAGTTATTGCTGGTGACAGGAATAAAAGATGTAGCGAAACCTAGGAAGGAAACTGTCTAATGGAAAACTTTCAAGAGTTCTTATACCACTTGTTCAGTGTACCTCCTTAAACCATATCCAATGAAAATTGAAGGGGAGGATAAGGTGCTCCAGGTCCTAAAGCTTCTTGGGAGGAAGGTGATTCTGCTTCCGTAAAGAGTTTCAATATGTAGTATTCATAGTATTTTTTTTCAGACTTGCTCTGACTGCCCCTGTTACCATTCTAGTCTAATGTCCTCTTCAAGCTAATATTCTTTGGAAAATGGAAGTTGAATTATTAAGTTCTCCTAAATCTCTTTTCTAGGACAGTGTTCATATCTGATTCCTCATGGTGTATGTGGTATAATTTGGGGCTGGAGATGAAAAGGCAAAAAGAGAAACTAGAACCTGAGGCCCTTAAGGACAAGAAGGATTCATAATTACCTTGGTATTCCTTGCACAGAGCCCAGCCCTAGTATATATTTTGCCTAATTCTTATACTGTATATGGAAAATGAATGAATGAAGAGAAAGAAAAACATGGACCAGGGGTTAGAGAACACAGATATATACTTAACCTCCTAAATTATTTCCTTTTACAAGATCCCCATTCTCTAAGTGGATTAACCTCATTGGTCTACCGTACATCTAGATTCTCCAAATACAACCCAAGTAGTGCAACTGACACAAAGGGAGAAAACAAGCCCAATATTATACCATCTGTCTTCTCAATTCTCAAGGCAGGACTAGAAACCAACACATATGCACCCTATGTACAAGTTCTTTGGCCCTCAAAAACTGAGTCCCAATCTGCAGTCTATCCAAATGCATTCCTAGTGTGGAGGATATCTTTCTGTTAAGGGGAACCTCCCCATATTAGTAAAAAAGAGTCAAGGGACCCATTTGTCCCCACTAACTCAAGGATGGGATCAGAAGGAAGGAGCTTTCTCCTGGTGATTCAGGACAGGATTGAGAGATCATGGGGCATGGTCTTGAGGAAATGACTGTCCCCACCCCTGATTTGGGTAAAGATGGCACTACTAGACCATTGTGACCTCTTCCATCTCTAAATTTGAGTTTGGCTTTCTTGAAGAATTGTCTCTCACGAACATAAACAAGGCTTAAAAAATCTCCTGGGAACTCTTCTTTTGTAAGAGCCCTCAAAATCTGAAGCAGATTTCTTTGACTTTCTTCACTGGTGGCATATCTTCCTCTTTTTGGAGGGTAAGATTTTATTTTTAGGAAATAAAGTCATTCAGAAACAAAGTTGGTGAATCACATGAGTAACTGAGTTGTGAGTAGCACTTTGAGCAAAAAAAAATTGTGTGAATGCATGTGTGTGTGCATATGTGTATGCACATACTCGTTTCATACTCTAGGGAAAGCTTTAGAAAGATTCCAAAAAAGGAGTGAGCCATAGCACTGTGGAAAAAATAATGTGTGTAGAGCTTTCTATGTAAGATTGAAGAGTAACATTTTTTTTGGAAGAATACATTACTAAAAGCAAAAGTAGTCTCATGACCCAGGTATAAGCACAAAGGCAGAACAGGTAACTGCAGCAATAATTTTGCACACTTAACACAGACATATACACTTAAGTATGCATTCATGGATATCTAGCAGTTTCCTGAAATTAACACCCATGCCTCTCTTAAGTGTGACCTAGTCACTTTTCTTTCCCTTATATCACCATGTCTACCAGTGTGAGCCTATGAGCCTATATTGAGCCTTTCCCTTCTGTAAATTCCAAAAATATATATTTTGTGAAAGTCCTAAAAAAATATTGAGAATTCATGAGGAAAGTCACCACCAGTATAATTTCTTCTCTGATCCCTTCAGATCCCATTTTCTTTTCTCTGAGGAGTGCCAGAAGGGGTTAGATTATTATTATTATTATTATTATTATTATTATTATTATTATATTAAATAGTAATTCCTAACTTTCAGTTCTTGCTTCATGACCATCTTGGATATAGAAGCATGTTTGCTCAGGGAAAATGGGTCATAGATTACTAAACCAGCTATTCACTGTGCAGTGGTTAAGAGCTGTTTGTTTTTTCAAATATCTTAATTGTATGGTCTACCAGAAAAGAGCAGCACTAAAAATTGTATCTCTGGACTAAATGCAACCAGATGGACAAAAACAACAAAGCATTTGAAAAAGATAAATGCCCCACAATCCCACTGTGGTTGGTTTTATCGCCAGTTAATTTAATAAAGGCTTCTTCTGGAGCAGGGGAAATATTCCTTTGGGATAGGAGTGGTCCCTCAGCAAAAAACAGGAGGACTCCAGAGGAAAGGGTCCCCTTTACAGCTTGTTTGGGTAAAATTGGAGAAATGTGCTGGTTTGGGGTTGGGGTATGGGTGGAGCTGATGAGAGGGTGGAATTTTTAGCCAAAGAGCAGCAACACACCCATTTTTGTTTTATGTTTCACATTGGTTTTCATTATGGAGTGCTTTCTGCTAGGTATATAGAAAGGGTTTTAGCCTAGAGTTGGTGACTAGAGCTGAGGAGGTGGGAAGCATGGTACTAAGTGACCTGACTGGTCATCTGTAGAAGGTTAAGGTTGCAATCAGAAGAATATGCCATGTTGGGTAAGGGCCATGTGGAATTATAAATGGACTCAAAGTGGGGCTGACCTCTGGATTGTTGTTCCTATTCTCAGGACTGGGGTGTCCAGGCTAAATACCAGCCCTGTGGGTATGCCTTAAACACCAGGCAACCAGGCTGCTGGACTGTTTTCAGGGCATAAGTAGTTATTATATACTGTTTCATGCAGTGTATAATAAACATATTGGATTCACAGTTCAACAATGGTGGGGTATGGGGAGAAAGTTCAAAAAATAAAGGGAGATTGAAGAACTCATCGTCCCTCTTCTCATGAAACAGACATAATCTATTTAGACATTATGTCTAAATAGACATAAATCTATTTGTTTCATAGCTAAATTAAGAACCATGCTTATTTGTTCCATGTTACAGAAAGCTCTAGTCTGGTCAATCAACTCAGAAATTTCCCTAATGCGCCTTCCAATAACACTCCACATCCCATAGGAAAACACTTCTGATTTCTATCACCATGTGTACTAACTTTGCCTGCTTTAAGCATCATAAAAATGGACTTATTACGCAATACATATTCTTTTGAGCCTTTCCTCTTTCATTCAACTGTATGGTTTTGAGAATCATTCATGTTGCTGTAGTCAATTCTTTTTTATTGCTGCAAAGTCAACCATTGTGTGAATATTCCACAATTTGTTTATCCATTCCTCTGTTCACGAATATTTGAGCTGACTCTGATATTAGAATGATATGATCAAAGGTGACATGAATATTCCTGTAAAAGGCTTTTTTGTGGATATATGTTTTATTTTGTCTTGGATGAATAGGCAATATTGGAATTGCTTACTCAAAGGGACAATGTATGTTTAATTTTTTCATCGATATATTATTCCCATGCTATAAAACTCACCCTTTTAAAGTGTAAAATTCAGTAGCATGTAATAGTACTTCATTACCTTTTATATCTAAGTAATATTCCAATTTATGGATACACCACATTTTGTTTATCCAGTCATCCATTGACAGGCATGTATGTTATTTCTACCTTTTGGCTATTGTGAATAGGGCTGCCATGAACATTCATGCTTACTTCTTTGCATGAACAAATGTTTTCCTTTCATTTGGGAATACACCTAGGAGTGGAATTGTTGGGTCATATGGTAACTCTATGTTTAATTTTTTGAGGAACTGCCAAATTGCTTTCCAAAGCAGCTATACCATTTTGCATTCCTACCAACAGTGTTTGAGGGCTCCAATCTTTCCATATCCTCTCCAACACTTGCTTTTCTCCATTTGGAAGTGGGTGTGAGTGGGATCTCATTGTGGTTTTGAAATACATTTCCCTAATAACTAATGATGTTGAACATTTTTTCATGTGCTTATTAGTCATTAGGATATCTTCTGTGTAAAAATGTCTATTCAAATACTTTGTTCAGTTTTAATTGGGCTATTTGCCTTTTCATTGCTGAGTTGTAAGAGTTCTTTACATATTCTGGATATTAAACCCTTATGAGATATCTGATTTGGAAAAATTTTCTCCCTTTCTTTCCTTTGTCTTTTCATTTTCTCAATAGAGCCCTTTGAGTATGAAAGTTTTTCATTTTGATGAAGTCCAATTTATTCTTTCTTTGGCTGCTTGTGCTCTATGTGTTGTATCTAAGAAACTGTAAGCTAAGCTAAGATCACAAAGATTTATACCTATGTTTTCTTCTAGGAGTTTTATAGTTTTAGCTCTTATTTAAGTCTTTGATCCAAGCTAATTATTTTATGATATTAGATAAGTGTCCAACTTCCTTCTTTTGCATGTGGATATCAAGTTGGTGTAGCATTACTTGTTGAAAAGATGATTTTTTGTAAAAAAAAAAAATCAATTTATCATAAATGTATCAGTTTTTTTCCAGACATTCAATTATATATATATGTCTATCTTTTTCCTAATACCAAATAGTTTTGATTACAAGAACTTATAGTAATTTTTGAAATTGGAATGTGTGAGTTCTTCATCTTTGTTCTTCTCATCAATATTGTTTTAGCTATTATGGGTCTCTTATATTTCCATATGAATTTTAGTATCACCATGTCAATTTCTATAAATAGGAAGCTGAGATTTTATTAGGAATTTTATTGAATCTTTATATCAATTTGGGGAGTATTGCCATATTAACAATATTAAATCTTTCAATCCAAAAACACAAAATGTCTTATTTATTTAGATCTTCTCTAATTTCTATAAATGATAGTTTGTAGTTTTCAATGTACAAGTCTTGCACTTCTTATGTTAAATTTGCTCCTAAGAATTTTATTCTTTTTGCTGCTATATAGATTGAATTGATTACTTAATTTTATTTTCAGTTTAGTTATTGCTAGTGAAGCTATCTGAGCCTGGAGTTTTCTTGTGAGAAAACTTGTTATTGTGTATTAAATTTCTTTAATATGCAAAAAAACTATTCAAATTTTGTATCTCTTCATTTGTAATTTAGTAAACGATAATTTTCAATTTTTTGTCCTTTTAAGTTGTGGAATTTTGGGCATATATTTGTTCATAATATTTTATTTCCCTTTTAACATCTGTAACATCTGGATGTTTTTTCTTTTTGATATTAATAATTTGTGCTTTCTCTCCCTTTTTCTTTTATTAGCTTTGCTAGGGTTTTCTCTTTTTTATTAGTCTTTTCAAAGAGAATCAACTCTTTTCTCTGTTAATTTCCTCTATTGCTTGTTTTCCATTTCATTTGTTTTTGCTCTTCTGTTGAGAAAATGGAAGTTTCCCACGTCTCAGCTGGTTTATTGAGCAGATCACCTTGAATAAAATTCCAGAATAACTTTTGTACCAGTCAGTACATTACACCTCAATTTGGCAAGCTGAATTCTTTTTTTTTTGTTTATGACTTTTTTTGGATAAGCAATATGATGTAGTGAAAGTGCTCTTACCTTGGATCAAACATTGCAACACTGACTTAGCCTCCCTTATCCTCAATTTCCTTATATGTGAAATAGGGATAATAACGACTATACATAATTTATGCATAATACGTGGAACAGAATAGCATTCTTTATTGGTTGACCTCAGGAGCCAGCCTCATTGTCTGTGCAACTTATTGATCTGTACCTATGATTTAACTTATAGCCTGATTATATACACTTTAACTGTACATAATCTGTGATGGGAATAATTCCAAGAATGAAAACTTCTTAAAGGTATTTATGAGTATTCTCTAGTACCTATCTTTCTCTAAAAGTCGTCTGGAGGAAGCTAAAGAAAACCAGACTGAGAGTTTAATAAGTGTCAGTCTCAACTCAAAATCTAATTTTATCTTCTTTATAAATTTATTTTTATGAGATTATCTTGCCCAGGGGAAGTTCTACTTGCTGTAAGCTGACAGTATCAGTTTTTCATCCCCAAATTCTGTAGCATGCAACAATAGATACTTTTTTTTTCTTTATTTTTTTAATATTACATTCAAAAAATATGAGGTCCCATATATCCCCCACCCCCCTCACCCCACTCCTCCCCCCATAACAACAATCTCCTCCATCATCATGACACATTCATTGCAGTTGGTGAATATATCTCTGAGCACTGCTGCACCTCATGGTCAATGGTCCACATCATAGCCCACACTCTCCCACATTCCATCCAGTGGGCCATGGTAGGACATACAATGTCTGGTAACTGTCCCTGCAGGACCACCCAGGACAACTCCAAGTCCTGAAAATGCCCCCAAATCTCATCTCTGCCTCCCATTCCCTACCCCCAGCAGCCACCATGGCTACTTTCTCCACACCAATGCCACATTTTCTTCAATTACTAATCATAATAGTTCATGAATAGAATATCAGTAAGTCCACTCTAATCCATACTTTATTTCTCCATCCTGTGGACCTTGGAATGGTTGTGTCCACTCCACATCTATACCAAGAGGGGCCTTAGATTCCATATGGATGCTGGATGCAATCCTCCTGCTTTCAGCTGCAGGCACTCTTGGCTCCCTGGTGTGGTGGTTGACCTTCTTCACTTCCATGTTAGCTGAGTGGGGTAAGTCCAATAAACCAGAGTGTAGGAGCTGAAGTCTGTTGAGGCTCAGGGCCTGGTTATCACATGGTCAGTCCAGAGATTCAGGTCCCCTGGGTATATATTAAACCCCAGCACCAACTACAGCTCCGGTAAAAGTACCTGGAGAGACTTGTGAACAAAGATCATATCTGAGTCCAGCTCCATCACACAGAAACACAAACTCCAAAGTAGGGCCAACTGACATGGCACTGAACTCCATCTGCCATGACCATAGAACCTGTGGGTCTCTGTAGCCCTCAGAAGAACCAATACCCAGGGTTGTATCTACTTTATCTGTCTCTGGAACTCTGCTGAGTACTTATTTTACTCAATTGTGGGTCAACAATTAAGGTTAAGGTCAGGCAGGTGTTCTTTTACTGGTCTTAGCTGGGCTCACTCTGGGTTTTCAGTCAGTTATTGGTCAGCTATATAAATCCAGCTGTTTCTGGGGTTTAGCTGGTTTTTGGTGAGGACAAGGGGCAGATTGTGTCATTTGTCCCCTCACCAGTCCAGGCTTGTTTATATGGTAGTTTGCAAGAACATCAAGTAGGCAAGCTCCAATATTAAATATGTACTCTTCAAACCTCTGCTTGTATCATATTTTCCAGTGTCACATTGGTCAAAACAAATCACCTGGTTAACTGTGATTTAAGGGTGTGGAGAAATAAATGCTACCATTTGGTGGTAGTTAGCTACAAAGAATGATGACAATTTTTGCCATCTACCATTTTAGCTCTGGTCTCTAGAAGCAGCAAGAGGAATAGAAGGCTGGGAAGGAGGTGTTTCTCATCAGTATCTCCAGGGATAGTTAGGGCACACCCTAGATGACGACCATCCAGCTAGTGCTTTAATCTTCAAAGAGCTTTCTTGGCAAATCAACAGATGCATCCTACATAAAATGATAGAAAAGTATTTGATTCTTCAGATAGCAGAAATATAAATTTTGCTTTATAATTTTTCCATTGTTCTTCTCCCCCTTTCCCCAATTGCCCTTCTCTCCAAACTATTTGGTACCTTTTATAAAAGCCTGCCTTGTCCTGACCTTGATCCCTGTGAATGGTTAGGAAAAGTGCCAAATGCTGCCACTTTATCTGAATGGGGCATGAGGCTGACAAGCCCAAAAATAAGATCAAAGAAATCTGACAGACCAGGCTAATTCTCAAATCCAATCTCAGATCCTTTTAAGTTCAGTCCACAGTATGAGTGCAAGAGTACATACTTGTACACTCACCACACCTTTGGCCATGAGCACCTTCAAGCAAACAAACTGAAACGTGATTTCAACAAATTTTCTGTAAAGGATGGTAGGGAATATATAAGAGGGAACCAAAAGAGGTGTCACATTCCCTTCTCTCACAAAGACACAGTGGCTGGTTAGCTTTTGTGCTTACTTTCTCAATATTTATCTCGAATATTATCTCATCATCATTATTACCATCATCAGAACTTATATCCCTTAGCTCTTGTTGAGTACTAACCACATCCAATGACGGTGACTTGAAACAACAAACACTATTTATGTGGGTCTGTGGGTTGGCTGGGAAGTTCAGCTGATCTGAGCCACCTCAGGTAAGCTTGCCTGGGTCACTCATGGATTTGCTATCAGTAGCAGATAAGAAGAAAGGGGTTTGGCTGATAAAATTTGACCCTCCTCATGTCTCACATTCCTTCAGCAGGTTAACATAGGGGTATCCTCATTCTTAGGGCAAAGGAACAAGAGTGGCAAACACCAATCACAAGTGTTTTTTTAAGACCCTGTTAGTGCTATGCTTGCTAACTCCCATTGAGCAAAGCAAGTCACTTGACTGAACCCAGAGCTAATAGTCTACCTACAATGAATGGGAGGAGTGAAGTGCAATCAATATATAATCCTAGTTGTGCAAAACTGTGGACAGTTTTTAAAGATACCTGTTATTTTTGTCACATTATTAAATGGCCCATAATCCAAATCTTACCCACAACAGTGTTCACCTGATTTAATCATTTGTGGGGGTGATTTCTTCCACACATCAATGTCAATGTGTCTTTGAGAGTCTGAAGTCAGTCTGGGTTGGTGAGGAGGATGGCTGATCTTTTAGAATTCCTTTGTGGATATATGAGTCCTGAGCTGTTGTTAGCCCTGTATTTCTCTGCTATGACCACATGCCAGATTACACCACAGAGGACTCATTTGTTGAAGAAAGACTCTACCTTTGAGCAGCAGAGCTGGACCTTCTGACACAGACTCTCCTAGGCAGCCTAGGGTTATCTCTCTTCTGCTTCCAGTTTGCCTATGTGGATAATAGAAAAAATAACCTCTCAAAGGTGGCATGTATGTGTGCATGAGGGTGGGCATGGGGACATTAACGTAAATCTAGGATGCAGTGCTAAATGTGTAAGAATGAGTGACTAACCAAGATCCACCCTCTTACTTCACCTTATTCTTGGCTAGAAAGTATAACCATGATACAATCAAGTATGGATGCAGAAAGAAGGAATTAGATTAGATGAGATGGTCAAAATGATTTGCAGTAAAAAAAAAAAAGACAAAACAAAAACAAAAAAACACTACTAAGTATTGAAATGTGTCATAGTGGAATGTTGGGAGCCTCTCTTTAGATAGTTTTGGGATCTGGACTCCTAGCCAGCTGTTTAGACTAGGCTTGGTACAAGGAGTAGTTCAGACAAGGGGTAGGTTATATTCAAGTTTTCTGAATTGTATATGCTGACATTGATCTCCTTCCATCTCTAGAAACTTCCACCTCCAGCAACTGTTCTGCTCACCAACTGCTTCTTTTGACTTTTCCTGGGCTCTGAGATGGCCCTACAGTGACTCTCTCTCCCTCTTTCAGGGAACAGAGAGGTTCTAGGATCTCTTCCTGACCCTCACACCACCTGTGTAGCAGCTGAGATCCTCACATCCCTTAGCCTGCCTGTGGAGTGAGGTCACAAGGTATTTCAGGCTTGTGATGAAAGTGTGAACCACAGCCAAAGGGGAGGAAGTGCCTCGAGAAGGCAACAAGGTGTGATAAGATTTCAAGGTTTTGCAAGTGATTTTTTCCCATTTTTCTTTTTTAATTCCTTTCTCTTTCTCTCTCTCCCTCTCTCTCTCTCATTAGAGTGTGAACAAAAGTTGTTCTATTACGTTCAAGAAATCATTTCCTTTGGAAAATAGTAAAATCCGTGAGTTATCTCCAATTCACAAATAAAAGCATTTGAAAAATTTGCTGAGAGTCTAAGTATATCTTTTTCATCTTCTTTCAATGCTGAGAAGTGCTTAAGAGCAGATTTTCTTTGAGATTCCTCAATGTGCTGAAATATCTGCCACATGATCAGGGTATCTGTTGACCATCATGGATAAACATGTAATTACCAAGCCTCTAATGAACTCCATTCTCTACTAGATGCCCTGGGAGATACCGAGAAGTTCAATATATAGATCCTGCCTCTGGGGAGTGCCGACTCTACTGAAAGTGGTATTGAGCAGTACAAGATAGTATAAAACGGGGCATTTGGGAGCTGGCAGGGCTCTTACAGGGTTGAAAGCACTTCTTTTACCAGTGGGGAAGAAGAGGCCCAAAAGGTTCATACCATCAGTCAGACCCAAAACTAGATCTCCTCCTCCCAGGCCAAATGGTGTCTCTAAAGAGAGAGAATAGCATGAGCCTTTGTAGCAAGGGGGATAACCATGGAAATCTTTTCTAACCTCCTATAAATGGAAGGCTCTGTGCTGGACCTGACAGTTTTTAACAATGAGGAAAGTTGATGCAATTCCTGGGTGGAGTACACAGTGACACGTATAATTTTTGGAATCACAATGGATACTCCCATTTATCCTATTTTCTATGCTCTCCAGTCTAACCATTAATCAAAGGGTTACAAACAACATACTGATGTGATCAGACTTGAACGCAGAGGTGATTGGCTAAGAGGTGGTCATATGAACACAGTCTTTTCCCAGACCCATTGGAACTGGAACTGGGAAAGAGAAGTTGGTTTCTCTCCATCACACATAAGGCCCCGATGTAATTGGCAGCCTTTTTTTTTTTTTTTGCTTTGTGGCTAGAGGGAAAGAAAAAGTTGTCTAAGAAGTGAACAAAGAAGGAAGCAGATATGTGGAGAAGAGCAAAGACTAAAGACAGGAAGCAAAGGCTCTGGGTTAAAATCCTTGCTTTTAGCTGTTTCTATTACCCAACTTTATTCTTATTTTGGAGTTTTTATGAAATGCCCAAATATCTATAAGATAAATTACCTTTTATTCCTTATTTTTAAATTTGTGTAGTAGAGTATCTGTCATTTATAGTGAATTTGAAGTTTATTGAATTCTTTATTAAAATATTTCTGATAGGTAATACATTTTAGAAAATGGGGAAGTAATGTTTAATGTATGGGTTTATAGCAAGTTGAGCAACAAGAATACATTGATGGAGAGCAGGAGGAAGCGCAAGAGCAGGAAGGAGCGCAAGAGCAGGAGGGAGCATGCGCCACAGGCAGGTGGGTAGTGCCTGCTGTCTGGAGCCTGGATTCGTGCCTGTCCTCAGGGGCAGTGAGGGGACTCTACTGTTTACTGTGAGACAGGCCACTAGGAACAGGGACCCCACCCTGCAGTCCCCTCATCATCCCAGGAGTGCGAGTATGAGCTGGATGCAGGGTGAACTAGGTTCATGCCAGCTGAGTAAAAAGCATCTGCACAGCTCTCCGTCAAAGACAAACACAGACCCCAGGGCCAGCAGAGCAGTGACGGAATCCTGCAGAAGTGGGCTGTTTTGGGAACCTACACAGCAGGAGGTGTCTGGCTGTTAATCTGGAGAGAAAGCAACAAAATTAGTGCTTGCTCAGGGTAAAACTGCAGGTTTCTAACACTAAACTTGGAAGCCTTGGGAAGGTAAATCCCTTCCACCTAGGGCTAAGGGCTGCAGCACTCCCTGAGAACTGCCAGTCATGCGGGAGCGTTTCCAAGCCTGATGTTTCCCAAAGGCGTGAACCCCAAACCCATGTTCCCTGAACCTCCACAACCCACATTTCACAGACCTATGTACCCTGAGTCCACATTCTCCTGGGCCTCTGTTTCTTGAACCCAGTACTCCAGGAAATCTGGCATTGCGCTAGCCCTTTGGTCTCAGACTAACTCTGGGAGTGGGAGGGTCTAGGAGGGAGGGGCAGAGGGGCCCAAGGAGTGCAGGTTCAATTGTCTGGTCCCCCTTTTTTATTGAGTTTGGAGGAGCATATCAGCTGACTTGGGGAGAGCCTAGGAAGAGAGGAGAGGTGAATTTGCTGAGAGAGCCCTATAGACCTAAATGCCCTGGAATAGAAAACTTGGTCTGGAAGAAGGTAGAGTCAAAAAATTATCTAGCTCCCTGGTAGCACACCTCAGAGAGAGGGACAGTAAGATGGGCTTTGTAGGCTTCCAATAGCATATTTAGAATTCCTGGCAAGGGGTGTGTGCTCTCTCTCAAGAAATTAAGAGACATTATTTTCAGAGGTGAGTTGGTTTACCAGGGAACCATTTGAATCTCTTATGGGAGCCCTCACGCAGCCTTCTTACTGACCTGGGAGAGAGGGAAGTGAGGAAGGGAGGAAGGGGGAAGGTCAGACTCCTAAGCAGTTTATTCAATTGCAAAGAGGATTCCTTGCCTGAGGCCTTGTCTGGTCTTTTTTGTTGTTTTGTTTTCTTGTTTTTCCTTCCTCTTTATCCCCCCATGGCTCCTTTTTTTCCTTTCTATTTTTCTTGATTGTTTTTTTCTTCTTCTTCTTCTTTTATATTAGGTGCTGCAGGCAACATTTCTTATTTACTGTGTTTCCTCATCCTCAATTTTCTCTTTTGTGTGTACTGATTTTGGCTAACAATGGTATCCCCTTTCCTTTACATCTTTCTCTCCTCCATCATTTATTGTTTCTCTTACATTCCACTTCTCCGTGTTTAGCCCCAAATATTTCTGACTTTTTATCTCTAAAACCTCTATTCTGATTTCTATCTTTTATTCACTCTTTATATTATTGTCCTTTCTTTTCTCTTTCCCTCTCTCCTGATCACACTGGCCTTTTAATTCATACTATATTCCTTCCTGTATTCAGTTTACTATCTCATTATAGATACTCCAGCTTTTTACTGTTATAACTCTACACAGCTTACATGAGTTCAATATCCATTCTGCTAGATCTCACATAGTTCTTCTGCTAACATTCACTCTCAATACTAGTATTATATTTTCTTTTTTTACCCCTTTTGTTTTCTCTGGTCCTAATATTTTCCTTCAAGGGAACATAGCCAAAAACAAGGAATAGAATAAGAACAAAGTGACAAAGAGAAGACTTAACACACACACACAAACAACAACTAATTAAACCTCAAGACAAAGAAGCTAATCAACTGCATAAACCCAACAAGATAAAATGATGTCCAGACAGCAACAAAAAACTACAGACCATACCAATAATCAGGAAAATATGGTCTAATCCAACAATCTAAAAACCAGGAAGAGGAGTGGAACATTTAACAACTAATTAAAACTCTCAAAACATGTATCATGGACCAATTTAATGAAGTGAAGGAAGAGATTAAGCATATTAAGAAAACACTTGGAGAGCCTACAGAACAAATTATGATCATGCACAAAATGATAACAGATATAATGGGATGAACAACACAATCCAAGAAATAAAAAATACACTCTCAGCAAATAATAGCAGATTTGAAGAGGCAGAGGAAAGAATTAGTGATGTGGAAGGCAGTACATCTGAAGTCAAACAGATAGTAGAATTAATGGATAAAAAGATAGAAAAAAATCCAGCAGGGACTGAGGGACCTGAATGACAATGCAAAACACACAAACATATGCATTATAGGCATCCCAGAAGGAGAGAGAAGGGAAAGGTGACAGAAAGGGTGTTAGAGGAAATAATGGCTGAAAACTTTCCAACCTACTGAGGGAGATGCATGTACATGTCCAGGAAACACAACGCACCCCAAACAGCATAAATCCCAAAAGGCCTACTCCAAGATATATACTTGTCAAATTATCCAATGTGCAAGACAAAGACAAAATACTAAAAGCAGCAAGAGAAAAGAACCATCACTTACAAAGGAGGCTCCATAAGATTAGGTGCTGATTTCTCATCTGAGGCCATGGAGGCAAGAAGGCAGTGGTATGACATAGTCAAGATACTAAAAGAAAAGAATTTCCAACCAAGAATGCTCTATCCAGCAAAGCTAGCATACAAAAATGATGGAGAATTCAAAATAGTCACAAATAAACAGAAATTAAGAGAGTTTGCCAACAACAAACCTGCCCTTCAAAAACTACTAAAGGGAGTTCTGCAGGAGGAAAGAAAAAAACAGGAGAGACAGAGTTGGAGGAGAGTGTGAGAACAACTAAAAAGACAAAAAGAGAAAATAAATCAAACAACATAGGACAAACACAAATCCCAAAAACAATATGGCTATTATACATAATTCCTTGAAGGTAATAACACTGAGTGTCAATCGATTAAACTCACTTGTTAAGAAATACAGATTGGAAGTTTGGATAAAGAAATGTGACCCATCTATATGCTGTCTACAAGAAACACATCTTAGACCCAGGGATTCAAGGAGACTGAAAGTGAATGGCTGGAAAACAATCTTACAGGCAAACAATAACCAAAAAAGGGCAGGAGTAGCTATATTAATATCAGACAAAATAGACTTTAAATGCAAAACTATTGTGAGAGACAAAGATGGACACTACCTATTAGTAAAAGGGATAATCTTTCCAGAAGAAAGAACATTCATAAACATTTATGCCCTTAACAAGGTTGCCTCCAAATGCATGAGGCAAACACTGGAGAAACTAAGGGAAGGAATAGATGCCTCTACAATTATAGTAGGGGACTTTTTTTTAAAAAAAAGATTTATTTATTTATTTATTTCTCTCCCCTTCCTCCCCTACCCCCGTTGTCTGTTCTCTGTGTCCATTTGCTGCGATTTCTTTGTCCGCTTCTGTTGTTGTCAGCGGCACGGGAATCTGTGTTTCTTTTTGTTGTGTCATCTTGTTGTGTCAGCTATCTGTGTGTGTGGTGCCATTCCTGGGCAGGCTGAACTTTCTTTTGCGCTAGGTGGCTCTCCTTATGGGGCACACTCCTTGTGCATGGGGCTCCCCTCCCTGGGGGACACCCCTGCGTGGCAGGACACTCCTTGGATGCATAGGCACTGTGCATGGGCCAGCTCCACACAGGTCAGGGAGGCCCGGGGTTTGAACTGCGGACCTCCCATGTGGTAGACAGATGCCCTAACCATTGGGCCAAGTCTGCCGTCCTATAGTGGGGGACTTTAACACGCCACTATCACCATTGGACAGAACATCTCAAAAGAAAATCAATAAAGAAACAAAGACTTTGGACAATATATTAGAGGATCTGACCTAATAGACATATGCAGAACATTACACCCAAATACAGCAGGATATACATTCTTCTCAAATGCACATGGATCATTCTCCAAGATAGACCACATGCTAGGCCACAAAGAAAGTCTCAATGAATTCAGAAAGATTGAAATCATACTAAATAATTTCTCTGACCACAGTGGAATGAAGCTGGAAATCTGCAAGGGCCAGAGACCTGGATTTGGCACCAATATATGGAAATTAAACAACACACTCTTTGAAAACCAGTGGGTCAAGGAGTAAATATCAAAAGAAATCAATAACTACCCTGAAACTAATGAATATGATAACACAGCATATAAAAACTTATAGAATGCAGCAAAAACTACTGAGAGGGAAATTCATAGCCATAAATTCATACATCAAAAAAGAAGAAAGAGCTAAAATTGAAGAAATAACTGCACATTTGAAGGAATTAGTAAAAAACAACAAACTAACCCAAAAGAAAGAAGAAAGAAATAACAAAGACCAGAGCAGAACTGAATGAAAAGAAAATAAGAAAGTGCTCGAAAAAATAAATTTAAAAAAGAGCTGATTCTTTGAGAAAGTCAATAAAATTGACAAACCCTTAGCTAAACTAACAAAGAAAAAAAGAGAAAAGATGCAAATATACAAAATAAGAGATGAGAAAGGGGATCTCACCACTGACCCCACAGAAATAAAGACTATCATAAGAGGAAATTTTGAAAAATTATATTCCAAAAAGAACAACAATTTAGAGGAAATGGACAAATTCCTAGAAACACATAAGCAGCTTACATTGATGAAAGAAGAAATCAATGATGTCAACAAAGCAATCACAAGTAAAGAGATAGAATTAGTCATTAAAAACCTCTCAACTAAGAAGAGCCCTGGGCCAGATGGCTTCACAGGTGAATTCTACAAAACATTCCAGAAAGAACTAATACCAATCTTGCTGAAACTCTTCCAAAAAATTGAAATAGAAGGAACATTGCCTAACTCATTTTATGATGCCAACATTACCCTAATACCAAAGCCAAACAAAGCCCACAAGAAAGGAAAATTACAGACCAATCTCTATAATGAAATCAGATGTGAAAATCCTCAACAAAATATTTGATAATTGTATTCAACAACACATTAAATGAATTATACACCATGACCAAGTAGGTTCCATTCCTGGTATGCAAAGATGGTTCAACATAAGAAAAATCAATTAATGTAATACTCTACATAAACAGATTGATGGAAAAAATCACATGATCATATCTATAGATACAGAAAAAGCATTTGAGGAAACGGACTTTGGCCCAGTGGTTAGGGCGTCCGTCTACCACATGGGAAGCCCGCGGTTCAAGCCCCGGGCCTCCTTGACCCGCATGGAGCTGGCCCATGCGCAGTGCTGATGTGCGCAAGGAGTGCCGTGCCACACAGGGGTGTCCCCCGCGTAGGGGAGCCCCACGCGCAAGGAGTGCACTCATAAGGAGAACCGCCCAGCGCGAAGGAGGGAGCAGCCTGCCGAGGAATGGCGCCGCCCACACTTCCCGTGCTGCTGACGACAACAGAAGCGGACAAAGAAACAAGATGCAGCAAAAAGACACAGAAAACAGACAACTGGGGGAGGGGAGGGGAATTAAATAAATAAAAATAAATCTTTAAAAAAAAAAAAGAAAAAGCATTTGACAAAATACAGCACCCTTTCTTGATAAAAACACTGCAAAAGATAGGAATAGAAGGAAATTTTCTGAACATAATAAAGGGTATATATGAAAAACCCACAGCTAACATCATTTACAGTGGTGAAATCCTAAAATCAATTCCCTCTAAGATCAGGAACAAGATAAGGATGCCCACTATCACCCCTTCTATTTAACATGTATTAGAAGTACTTGCTCATGCACTGAGGCAATAACCAGATATAAAAAGCATCTAAATAGGAAAGGAAGGAGTCAAAATTTCACTATTTGCAGATGACATGATCCTGTACATAGAAAACCCTGAGAAGTCTACAACAAAACTTCCAGAACTTATAAATGAATTCAATAAAGTTGCAGGTTATAAGATCAATGTGCAAAAATCAGTAGCATTTCTGTACACCAATAATGAGCAATCTGAAGATGAAATCAAGAAACAAATACCATTTAAAATAGTAAATTAAAAAATCAAATACTTAGGAATAAATTTAACTGAAGATGTAAAAGACATACACAGAAAACTACACAACACTGTTAAGGAAATCAAAGAAGACCTAAATACATGGAAGAATATTCCCTGTTCATGGATAGGAAGACTAAATATTATTAAGATACCTATCCTACCAAAGCTGATCTACAAATTCAGTGCAATCCCAATAAAAATAAACACAGCATTTTTAAATGAACTAGAAAAATTAACTATGAAATTTATTTGGAAAGGAAAGAGGCCCTGAATAGCCAAAGACATACTGAAAGAGAAAAATGAAATTGAAGGAGTCACATTATCTGAATTCAAAACATACTACTATGGTAGTGAAAATAGCATGGTATTGGCACAAGGATAGATGCACTGACCAATGGAACCAAATGAGAGTTCTGATATAGATCCTTATATATATACTCATCTGATATTAGGCAAGGCCATCAAGTGCACTCACCTGGGAGAGAATGGCATCTTCAACAAATGGTGCCTAGAGAATTGGATATCCATATGCAAAAGAAGAAAAGAGAATTACCATCTCACACCTTATACAAAAATCAACTCAAGATGGATCAAGGACTTAAATGTAAGAGCCAAGACCATAAAGGCTTTGGAAAACAGTGTAGGGAAGCATCTACAGGACCTTGTAATAGCAAATGGCTTCATGAACTTCACACCCAAAGCATGAACAGCAAAAGAACAAATAGATCAATGGGACTTCCTCAAAATTAAAGCCTTTTTCACTCAAAGGAGTTTGTCAAGAAAGTGAAAAGAGAGCCTACTGAATGGGAGAATATATTTGGTAACCATATATCTGATAGGAGACATATCCTGCATACATAAAGAATTCCTGTATCTCAAAAATAAAAAGCAAAAGAACCTATTTTAAAAATGGGAAAAAGATTTGAACACTTATCCAAAGAAGAAATACAAATGGCTAAAAAGCACATGAAAAAAATGCTCAAAATCACTAACTATTAGGGAAATACAAATCAAAACTATAATGAGATACCATCTTACTCCCATAAGACTGGCAGCTATCAAAAAAACAGAAGACTACAAGTGCTGGAGAGGATGTGGAGGAATGGGAACACTCATCCACGGATGGTGGGAATGCAGAAGGATCCAGCCATTCTGGAGGACAGTTTGGTGGTTTCTCAAAAAGTTAGCTATAGATTTGCTATATGACCCAGCAATTTCACTGCTGGGTATATACCCAGAAGATCTGAAAATAAGGACACAAATGGATATATGCACACCAATGTTTATAGCAGCATTGTTCACTATTGCCAAAAATTGGAATCAACCCAAATGCCCATCAACAGATGAATGGATAAATAAAATGTGGTATATACATGCAATGGAATACTACTCTGCTATAAAAAGGAATACATTACAAACACATGTGATAACATGGATGAATCTTGAGGACCTTATGTTGTGAAGCAAGCCAGGCATTGAAAGACAAATACTACATGACCTCTCTGATATGAAACAGGCAAACCAAGCTATCTCAGAGATCTAGAGATTGGAAGATAGGCTTAAAGGAATTTGGGGGGGAGAGGGATGTTGTGAGTTGATGCCTACATGGGTGAAGTCTCTGATAAGCTGGAAGTAAGTATTTGTACAGGGAGGGGATAAGATGGGGTCATAAGGATACCTTTTGGTTGGGCTTGCCGGGTTCAGAGGGGTTAGGGTTAGGAAGATGGGTCAGATGGCCCAAGGAATTGGGGGAAGGATGGGGAGAACAGTTGAAAATGGGAGACTGTCAGGTATATGGTTGAAACTATAATGTTGAGAAAACTCTTGAAAATATAATAAGGAAAGATTACATGTTTAAGGTGCTTAAGGGGGGGGGTGGCATCTGGTACAGGGGCAGGCTTCTAGGAAGTGTGTGAGTGCTCATTTTGTCATAATGTGTTATATCATTGGGTGGAGACCCCTACAATGAATGTGAAGGTGTACCCACAACCTGGGGAGACCTGATGCTCTCAAACAGAGGGAATTGTGTCTCTTGAAAGAATCGAGGGCTCCTAGTCAATTAGGACAGTCTAGTACGTCAAGCCCTCGGCATTGTTGCAAGTATCTGTAAATCTGGTCCCTCAAGTAGTTAAGATTGATTGTCACTGTGGGCCCTGAGGGGAGGAGGAGAGAGGTATAAAATAGATGGAAGCAGGGCAACTCGGGAGTAATGGAAGTGCTCCACAAGATCATGTAATGATGGATATAAGACATATTACCTTACATCAAAATTGTATAAAAGTCTATAAACTAAAATGTAAACCATAATGTAAAACATAAGGAAACTAAAAATTTAAAACTGTGTACAGTTTAAAGTATAAACCATAATGTAAACCAAAAATGGAACCATGTTTGATAGCTATGTTTCAAAATCTGTACATCAGCTGCAGCAAATACAACATGAACATGTAAAAAGATCATTGCTGGGGAAAGGGGAAAAGGGTTTGATGTTGGATATATGGTAGTCCCCTTTATTGTATGTGTGAATTACTGTAATCTCAAACTTTTTTGAAGACAAAATTAAAAATTAGAAATAGAAAGGATGTAGACACTGAGGAAGAAATTAAAGAGCCTTGCCACTACACATACAGAGCAACACCTATTACAGTGATGAAAGGCAAAATGTTAAAAACAAAGCTTTATAATATTTTTCATTTTTAAAATACACCAACTTATTTTTGCTTTATTTTAGTATTTCTAAATTAGTATGTATTCTATTTCTAAACTTTAAACCCATCACTATATTTCAATATCCTATTAATTGAATTTGGCATTATATTAGGCTTCATTGTTGAAGAAGTTTTGGACCACAGTGAGGTTCATCTATGGCAGGGGAGGAACACTGGTGTGGGGTGTTATTGATGGGGGCACATGGCTGGGAGGGAGTTCTCCAAGGCATGTATATAGCGGACATAAAAATGTTCTGATATATGTTGGGTATTTTCATAGTAGTTACAGTTACAAATGTCAACTGAGAGAGTGCTGAGTTCCTACCTGGGGGAGCTCTGTCACATTCCCCAATGGAATGGCAATAATTCCTCAAGTGCAATGGCAAAAACCAACAAGGAAGGGTGGTCCAATAATGAGCACTTGACACTGATAATTATGCTTATGAGCCTGTGTGCCTGAAATATGCAATAGGCCTAGAACTGCAGGATGCCTAAGAGTTACCTCCTGAGAGCCTCCATGTTGCTCAAATGTGGCCACTCTCTAAGCCAAACTCAGCATGTAAATGCATTACCTTACCCCCAGCATGGCACATGATTCCTGGGGATGAGCCTCCCTGGTGCTGAGGGATTACTACCAATCACTAGCTGGTGATGCAACTAGAAAGAGACTTGAATTAAAGGGTCAACTCAGACCAGCAGAATATCTCAGCCTACATGTAGAATCATGTGTCAAAAACTGCTTTTTGACCTTGAATAAAAGGGGGAAATGGCAAAGACAAATGAGTTTATATGGTGAAGAGGCTTCAAAAAAGATTTGGGAGGTCATCAGAGGGGTTGCACTTACATGTTCCTCAACAGGACCCCAGAAAAAGTCAACATAGATACTACCCTAGGTACTGGTTTTCCTGAAGGCTACAGAGACCCACAGGGTATATGGTCATGGTAGATGGATTTTGAGTTCTATGCCATGTCAGAGGACCCTACTTTGGAATTTGTGCTCCTGAGTGTGATGGAGCTGGACTCAAATGTGACCTTTCTACACACGCCTCTTGTGTCACTTTTACTGAACCTGTGGTTGGCACTAGGGATGTTGTGCAATCAGTGGACTTGAATCTCTGGACTGCCCATGTGCCAGCTGGGCCCTGAACCTCAGCAGAGTTGCAACTCTTACTCTCTCTTTCGTTGGACTTACCCAGGTCAACTAACAGGGAGGTAAAGATGGTCAACCATCACTCCAGGGAATCAAGAGGGCCTACAACTCTAAGCAGAAGAATTGCATCCATCATCCATGTAGAATCTAAGCCCTCTCTTGATCTAGAGGTGGAGTGGACAACACCATCCCAGGGTCCACAGAATGGAAGAATAAAATATGGATTAGAGTGGACATACTGATATTCTACTATAAAACTATTGTGAGTTGTAATAGAAGAAATTGTAGACTGAGGTGTAGAAAGTGGCCACACTAGTTGCTGAGGGCAGGGAGAGGGAAGAAGAGATGTGATGTGGGGGCATTTTGGGGACCTTGAGTTGTCCTAAATGATATTGCAGGGTCAGATGCTGGACTTCATATATCCTGCCATAACCCACTGAATGTACTGGGGGAGAATGTGAACTACAGGGTAAACTATTATTCTTGTGGTGCAGCAGTGCTCCAAAATATGTTCACTGAGTGTGAAGAGTATGCTACAATGATGGGGGAGGTTGTTTGTGTGGGAGGAGTGGGGTGGGGAGGTGGGGGGTATATGGGAACCTCTTATGTTTTTTAATGTAACATATTTTGAGATGTATATGTCTTCAAAAAATACAATTTACAAAAATGATGGGGGACGGGGGGTGGAGAGTAGGTTATATAGGAACTTCTTTTTTTTTCTTTATTTTCTTTTAAATGTTACATTAACAAAACGTGAGGTCCCCATATACCTCCTACCCCCCCCCCCCCCATGGGAACCTCTTATGTTTTTTAATGTAATGTTCTTTGTGATCTATTAACTTTAATAAAAAAGTGTTAAATTAAAAAAAAGACTACATTGGCAAATACAATGAGAGCCTTTGTTTTGTTGGCACATTGACCTCATCAAATGAGAAGCTGAAGGAGGAGGAGCAGTGGCCTTGGCTTCCTGGGCTCTAAGGCAACCAGGGGATGCTTTCCCACCAGGCCATCATTTCTGAAATTGAGGACAGCCCATGAAAATGAATGGAAAATCAAGAATGGCCCAGGTTTGGAAAAAGTAAAGAAAATCTTTCAAATGGCTAAGGTCAACTGAATATGGAGTAGCAGTTTGGAAGCTAGTGAGCTCCTGAAAATGGTGGTGCTGAGTTAACTCATGAAAGTTTCTTGGCAGGGCTGCTGTAGGAGTGATGGAGACATCTATCAGGAGACTAAGAAATAGGCTTTTAACAACACTTTACTTCAAGGTTCTTGCATTCCCATTTAGACTTCAAGTGTTAAGGGATGTGAACTAGTGGGAAACCAGCCTCCAAAGGATCTGGCTCCTCATGGTCAGCCTGTGCTCTGAAATTCTTAAGTGGAACTAGTCATCTTTCACCCCCACAACTCCTTACCACCTTACTCTTTGTCCCTCCCTTAATTCCTTCATCTTCTCTTGCTCATCTCAGCCTCCACTGCTCAGTTGTCTATATCAATTACCATTCCTCTCATTTCCCTAAACTTTTTTCCAGCCAGAGCAACATCCCTGTGACATATCTGTCCTATATTTTCCATGAAATATATGACCTCTTTCATTTTTCCTGCAGCTTACAAAGAGCCTTCTCATCCATAAAGTATTACTTGGGAAGATCAGGAAAATAAAAAGGTGGTAATTTTTCCCTACTCTTCCTACTATGCTATTCCTCCTTGATGTTCTACCCATTCAAAAATTAATACCATTGACTTAAGTAAAATGTAAATAATTTGCTTTGCCTATTTGCAGATTTATTTAACTTGAGTTATAAAATAGTTTGTCCTTTGTTTGCTGAGATTTTAGGGTTCTAGAGGCTTTCAAGATCATGTGACCTCAAGAATAAATTGTTCTTTTGAACAGTCTAGATGAACCCACCCTGATGGCTTTGGGGACTGCCATAATGCCATAAAATAGTTTCTGCTTCTCATGTAAACTCTAATTATGACTATCCACACATAATTCCTGCTGATATCTATCTGACACTTTGTTGTTCTCAAGTATAAGTCACCTGCTATCTCAGAGTATGATCAGACTCATTAGATTACAAGCAACAATCATCACCAGGCTCATCCATCAAGGACAAAAATTTTAAACAGCAGCAAGACTTAAAGAAATCTAATAGGCTCTGTGTTTTATTTCCATTATGTATTTTTTTCTAGGATTTCAATGGGAATTTATGTGGTGTGGATACAGGATGGGGTTGGGAGAGGCTATTAAGAAGGGTGATGATGGATAGAAGGATGTAACTGGCTAGCTTTGCCTAAAGACTCTATGCTTCTGAACACTCTGCTCTGCTGGAGATAATAGCCACCTGTTTTTCTTGTCCACTGGGGAATGAGCAAGGGGATGCTGGTTAAAAACTTGGCTAGAGAGATTCAGGGTAGACAGTGAATTTCATGACTGAAAAGGTCCTTGGACACTGGAAACATTGATGAGTACTCTGAGAATGGGGTGGAATGTTTTTCTCTGGAGATCATTAGGCACATCTGTCTGGCAGAATACAAATACAGTGCTACTCGGGGGAAGAAGAATGGGCAAGGTGATGGCTAGATTCCTGCACTGCAGTCTGTTGATATTTATTTTCAATGCCAATCCTGTCCTGAGAAGTCAGTCTAGATGATTTCCCATCATGATTTCGAAGATGTGCTTCTCTTTCTGCTTAATTCTTCTGAAAAAAAAGAAGACGAATCAAGGAATTTCACAGGGAAATGTGTAGTTTTGTTACAGAAAAGAGGATTGTGGCTCATACTTTAGTTATTCACATGAGCACTGTGCCGTTAGAGACATCAACAACAACAAGGAAAACAAAACAAAAAAATCTTGGCTATTTGTGTCCAGGGTAAGGAAGGTCTTGGAAACATAGGAGGTGGGTTTGAATGTTGCCTTTAAGAATAAAAGTTAGAGATGGCTCCAATGACTGGCAGTAGCCGGTAAAAATTTGGGACATAGGTTGGTGCAAAAGGAATTGCAGTTTTGGACCATGAATTTTAAATCATTAAAACTAGGTTCAAACACATCACTATTAATCAAAATAGGAACCATTACAATCAACACATTTTTGCCAATGAGAAATAAGTTTGTTTATTCCTGTAGTGTAGAAATCCATGCTTCAGGACTTGACGAATTCTTGGAAAAGCATTTTCTGCATCCTGTTGTTGTGGAAGCATTTTCCCTGCAAAATGTGGTTGAGATGCTGAAGAAGGTCAGGTGAAGATGGCTGATCAGGCAAAACTTTGTAGCCCAATTCATTCAACTTTTGAAGCATTGGTTGTGCAACGTGTGGTCGGGTGTTGTCATGGAGAAGAATTGGGCCCTTTCTGTTGACCAATGCCGACTGCAGGCTTTGCAGTTTTCTGTGCATCTCATAGATTTGCTGAGCATACTTCTCAGAAGTAGTGGTTTTGCCAGGATTCAGAAAGCTGTAGTGGATCAGACATGTGGCAGACCACCAAACAGTGATCATGACCTTCTGTTGGTACAAGTTTGGCTTTGGGAAGTGCTTTGGAGCTTCTTCCCAGTCCAACCACTGAGCTGGAAATCTTCTGTTGTATAAAATCCACTTTCCATCGCACATCACAGTCCATCGAGAAATGGTTCATTATTATTGCATAGAATAAGAGAAAATGAACTTCAAAACGATGATTTCTTTGATTGTCAGTTACCTCATGAGGCACCCACTTATCAAGCTTTTTTGCCTTTCCAATTTGCTTCAAATGCCAAAAGACCATAGAATAGTCGACACTGAGTTCTTGGCAACTTCTTGGGTAGTTGCAGTGTCCGTGATTACTCTCAATTGGTCATTGCCAACTTTCGTCAGCCGACTGCAGTGCTCCTTATCTTCAAGGCTCTCTTTTCCTTTGCAAAACTTCTTGAACCACCACTGCACTGTGTGTTCGTTAGCAGTTCCTGGGCCCAATGCGTTGTTGATGTTGTTAGTTGTCTCTACTGCTCTACAATCCATTTTGAACTCAAATTAGAAAATTGCTCAAATTTTCTTTTTTTCTAACATCATTTCCATAAATATAAAATAAACAGCAAGTAATAAATCATTAGCAAAAAAAAAAAATCCATGAAGCAAGAAATTCACATTAAAACAATGTATGTCATGGACAATTACAGGACATTGTAGATCCCCCCAGGGCCCACTGGATGGAACGTGGGAGAGTGTGGGCTATGATGTGGACCATTGACTAGGGGTGCAGTGATGCTCAGAGATGTACTTACCAGGTGCAATGGATGTGTCACGATGATGGGAGAGAGTGTTGCTGTGGGGGGAGTGGGGGGTGGGGGCGGTGGGGTTGAATGGGACCTCATATTTTTTGAATGTAATTTTTAAAAATAAATAAACAATTTTTTAAAAAAACAAAAACAAAAAAAAACAATGTATGGCATAACCACATTTATTTAAGAATGTATGGAGGGAATAAAAATTAAATAAAAAATAAAGAACTTCTGCCAATAGCAAATAGCAAATTTCAACAATGCAAAATTGCAGTTACTTTTGTGCTGACCTAATATTTTCCCAGTCAAATATGCAAGAGGGATAGAGAAGGAGTTATGGGAGCAATTAGATCATGTGCTGCTTAAAACTGATAGGTGTGAAGACATGTCGATGCATCTCCATTCCTTTGGGCACTGAATATTTTCAAAAACTCACTGATCAAACAGGTTGCATTATGTGCACAGTTAACTCCAAAGATGTAAAATTAACTGTGTTGGATTTACTGAGAAACTATCTGTGGATTTTCTTTGCTAATTTTACTTTATATATCTTTGCTTTGTTTGTTTATAGGTTATTTTGTCTTAGGACAGCACTCTATTAACTTTGTAAACCTTGTGCAAGATGTGATTCCACTTTAACACTTAATTTCACCAATGATACCAATTGCCAAATGGTCAACACCAAAGGGCTCAACATAAAATTAAGACAAGAAAATTATCTCCACTTAAAGAAGGGGCACTTTAGTTTGCCAAATTTATTCAAAGGGCTATAATGACAAGATTATGAATGTTTATTGGTATTTTGATATGTATTAGACAGTAAGCCATCCCTCTGCCTAATGATAATACTCACCCATTCTTGGACACACTTCTAGCTGATGATAGGACATCTTCCTTCAGAGACTTCTGTAGGGTATATTCAGCCCTTGGTTTTTATGACCTTAAGGCTCAATTCAAGTCATAAATCATCCAAGAAGACTTTTCCACTTACTACACTCCATGCAGCTATCTCCTGAACCTACCTATGCAGTTTAGACCATACTTAATCTCTAATTGTATCATGTAACAGAAATAATTGCAACTGCAACTACCATTTATTCAGCCCCTGTTATGTTCTAGACATAAATATATTATTTTAGTACTCACTTAAATCACAAGGTAGAAATTAGCATCCCTGTTTTAGAGATTAAAAAACTAAAGATTATAGAGTTTAGGTATCTTGTCCCAAATCCTATCACTAGTAAATAATAAAGTCAAGATCTAATCCCAATGTGTTGGACATTAAAGTTATGTTGTCTTCTATTTTCTCAAATGCATCATGAACTCTTATGAGATTTGGCATAGTGTGTTCATTCAGTAGATATTCAATAAATACTTGCTGGCTGATTGAACAGTAAGGACAGAGAAGCCTGATTCAAATGTGCTCTATGGAAGCCTCACTGCAGAAATGATAATGAGAAGAATAAAATACTTCCCCTGCCTTCATCTCCCTCATTCCTCTGTATAAGTGGAGATGATGGGAGCAAAGCAGTAGGTTTAAGTCTGGTTTACACCTTGAAAAAGGAAGATATTCTCCAGGCTCACCTAGTTTCATTTCTAAGAGGCCAACTTTGCCCTCACCCTTCCCTCATCCTCCCTAGCGGCCAGGTCAGCTGCATCACTGACACCTCAAGTTGGTGTTTTACAGGCAGTCCTGCCCTTGATGAAGGTGCCAGTAACATCCCTTTGGGCACCAGATTGGAGGCACACATCTGAGTGAAAGGAGAACAGGGCAGAGTGTGCCAGAGCATGCCAGTGCTTCCCTTCCCCAGCAGGCTTTTACCCAGATCCTGAGGCTGCAGGAGCTGCACACTTGTTAGTTCCCTTCTCTCTATATACTGAATGCCAGGCACCAGGCAAGAAATTTCATGCAAACCTTTTTTCAAAACCCTCACAACAACCCTACCTGAACCCTCTGCCTCATCTGTGAAGTGGAAGTATTAGGTGCTGACCCACCCCAAATCACCAAGTCAAGAGGGGAGATTCTAATAGGAGCTTGTCTGTCTCAATAGCCCATGAACTTCTGACTACACCATGCCATCTGACTATACCCAGAGTCAAGAGACCAGGGTTCTTTATTCTAATTCAGTGTCCTACTCATCTCAAGGGCCTTCAGTGTCTCCCTCTATAAAATGCATGCAAATCCACCTCCCATTTGCAATTCCTTCCCACCTCACAGAGTTACTTTTGGAACTGTCTGTGTAATCATATGCAAATGCATCAAACAATTAATGGGAACAAGAAATGAGAGAGATGAGTGATAATTTTCTGTTTATTTGTCTACGTATTTGTATTTTACTCCTTAAACTACCCAAAATTCTTGAAGTAATGTATACATTTCGCATAGCATCCCCTGCTCCCAAGTCGCATATAACTTGAGGAACACAGGAGGTGCTCAGTAAATACCAAGGATCATAGAATGCTCAGAATCAGGTGGGATGGTAGAGGTCTTTCAGACCAGCCCCTTCTCTTTGGAAATCACAGTTCAAAGGGCCACAGAACAGCAAGACTTGAGGCAGATTCTTTGACTGCTACTTCTCAGCAAAGTGTTCTATGCAATCAAACACCCTTTTTATCTGTAGGGTTTTCCAGTCAATTTTAGCTGATTTAGTGGGCTGATTTCTTGCTCTGAGCTATTTGATCTGTCATTTTATAAACATTTATAATTTTTATAATATTTTAATAACGATTTAGATAATATTTTATTAATATTAGCAGTTCAGAGATCCAAGGAATATTGATAAGGATGTCTACTAAAACCAGATACCCAATTCTCTGTGGGTTTAAATTCCAACCTATGTTGGCTAGAGAAGGAACTGGAAAGTTAAGGGTAATTAGAGTCTCTGGTGGGTTGACTAATATCCTACCACAATTTATGTTCACTCAGATCCTCAGTTGTAAATTTATTTGGAATAAGGGACTTTGCAGATTAATTTCCTTGATTAGGCAAATGACCCCAAAATGAGATCATGCTGGATTAGGCTGGAACCTAAATCCAATGATAGAGTCCTTATAAGGGAAAGGAGAGGGATATTGGAGAACAGAGACCCAGAAGAGAAGGCCATGTGACAACAGAGGTAGAGATTGGAGTGATGCATCTGGGAGCCAAGGATGGAATGCCAAGGATTGCCGAGAGCCACCAGAAGACAGACGAGGCAAGAAAGGATTCATCCCTAGAGCTTCCACAGAGGCATGGTGGCCCTGTTGACACCTTAATTTCAGACTTCTGGCCTCCAGAACCGTGAAAGTTGTTTTAAGCCACAAGGTTTGTGGTAAATCGTTACAGCAGCCTGAGAAACTAATACAGGATCTGACATGACGATAGTCAAACTTCAAACATTATAAGACTTTTAATGCATATAAGACTTTATTTGCTCTTTTCCAAAGCTCTGTGAAATAAGTAAGGCATGGATTATCCCCACTTTACAGATAAATATCCCAAGGTCCAGAGAGTGAGGTTGCTAACTTACAGTAACAGAGCCTCTCTCTTGATTTTCAGCCAAGGTCATCAGGCTGGGGAGAAGTGGGCCAGGTGGGGTTTGGGAAGACAGGTTAGGGAAAGTTGGTGAGATGCCATGGAAAAAGTATCATGGACCTGCAGTTGTGAGTGCCTCTGCCTCTTTCTCAGCTCCATACTGCCAGGACCTCTTTGTCCCAGCCATGTTGTTTCTTTTAGCTCAGCACAGATGCCTCCCCCAGCTTCTGAGCTGGCCTGTTTCACTTACGGGACTTGAGTGCCAGAGTTTTCTGCTGGTGACTGCTCTTTCCCGGCACTCTCCTATGGTATCATGTTTTCTCAGCTTGTTCTTTTTTTTTTTTTTTTTTTGGGTTGATTGTAAAGTGTTTTTTTTTTTGGTTTTTATTTTTTATTTTTTATTTTTTTTATTGATTTTGTAAAAATATTACATTAAAAAAAATATATGAGGTTCCATTCAACCCCACCACCCCCACCCCACCACTCCCCCCCCCAGCAACATTCACTCCCATCATCATGACACATCCATTGCATTTGGTAAGTACATCTCTGGGAATCTCTGCACCTCATGGTCAATGGTCCACATCATGGCCCATACTCTCCCCCATTCCATCCAGTGGGCCCTGGGAGGATTTACAATGTCTGGTGATTGCCCCTGAAGCACCATCCAGGGCAACTCCAACTCATTTTACCCTCCCAGTAGTACTCACTGACCCTTTCTCAGGTCACCAAAAGTGAGTTCACTGAGGACTCCAACAACTCCTTGCTTATGCATCTCTCCAGAGAGAAAAGTTCCTTCTCTGCTTCAGACCCACCTCTCTCCCCAAGAAAAGAGACCCAATTCAATCCCTCCAGCACATTTCCCACACTCCACACTTCACCTCCATGCTTAGATGTGGACTGCCTCCAGAATAACCAAGATCATCTATCTTTTCACCCCACCTAAAGACCCCAATTCTATAACCAAATGGGCTTGGTCTGTGATTTATACCATACCCCAAACTCACCTGCATTTGACAGCCGAGGGGCCAGAGACTGAGGAATTTTGAAGGATTCCTGCCCAAGCTCTATCAGTCAGTTTATGGCAGAGCTAGTAAAGAATTGCTCATCTTCCATCTTTCTGCCTTGCATCGGGTCCTCATCGACTCTCAGCAGGACCATTGTGAAATCTTCCTTATGTCACCTGCTTCCAGGTTTACTCCCTTTCATTTTATTCTGCTGAGAAGTTCTAGACCAAATTCGAGACCAATATCATTCTGAGTCAAGGGCATGATGCTGTCGGAGCAGACGGCTGGGGAGGGCACGGAGGCTGCACACCAGAGAATTCTTGAGACCATCCATTGAAGCCAGTCCTTCACTACTGTCCAATAAATCTTTATAGTTAACACACAAGAACCACGAGTGATATTTAGGCATTTAATTCCAGAGTGTTTCTTATCCATTACATTTAATTTAGTGATCATCTTTGTTATGGCACAGACTTATTCATTTTGTACAACCATATTTATTGGGCACTTTCTAGGCAATATATAGGTACTCTTTCATTGAATTCTTATGGCAGCCTTGGAAGGTGAGAATTATTATCCTTAATTAATAGATGAAGAAACTGAGACTAAGAGGTTTTAAACAGCTTGTAAAAGTGAACTGTCTAAACCATGAAGAGCCAACTGATAATTGCAGCAAAGTTTCTGAGACTCTGAGTGAGCAAACAAAGTAGACAGTTCCCCCATCACCTGCTGTCCAAAGAAGTCTTATTTCTGTTTTCTGTGCAATGTTTCTCTATCTTCAGCATGCCTATAACATTTTGTTTAATTATTTATTATTCCCAAATATAGATAAAATTTACTGTTTTTATATCTGATTATGAAAATAGCATATGCTCACTGTAAAACATTCCAACAAAATAGAAATGTATAAAGAAGACTGCTACTCCATGATTTCAACACCATGAGATAGCCACTGTTAATGCTATGGCAGGTATCCATTCAGACGAGTTTTTTTGTTCCTGTGCACATGCACACCTACACACACACAGGCATTTCTTGAAATAGAGTAGTCCTATACATGTTTTGTAACCTGCTCATTTTTTAAATGTATGGTAGCCAGATGTCTATTGTCAAGGAAAATAGATCTGTATCATCATTTAAATGAATCCATTTATACTGGTGAATGGATATACCATATGTCTTGTTTTGAATGTGTGGTTATGTAAACAATACAGTAGTAAAAATTATGAAATTTCACCTTTTCCATTTCAGCCAGTCTAAGAGATGAACTTGAAAATACATGTTTTAATTTGTATTTCTTTTCTTACTGGGAAGATTGAATATCTATTCCTAAGTTTACTGATCTAATGTAGTATTTCTTTTGTGAATTCCCTGTTTTTATTCCTTTGCCTATTTTCTTATTTTGATGTTCCCCATTTTCTTTTGGTTTCTAGGAAAGATTTAAATAAGATTGTCATCTCTGATCTGTCATATATGTCACAAAACATGATAAGCTTTTACTATTCCAAAGTAATCTCAGAGATCCTCTAATTAAACCCTCCCATTTTCCAGGTTAGTAAACTGAGGCTTAGAGAGAGGAGTTGATTCTTCAAGATCCCATGGTTCTGCCCTAATTTTTCCAGTGGCTTATAAAGGTTAATTATTGACTTCCCTGACCACTGATATTTTCAGAATACTACCATGCCTTTTCCCATACAGCAAAATATACTTCTAAAGTGACCAGGAGTTGATATCATAGAGAACTTCCTATAAAAAAAAAAAAAAGAAAGAAAAAATAGCACTTTGTTGATTTTTCTTTTGTCTTCTCTCTTTGCTGTTTTCTGCGTAAGTGTTCTTTTTGACTAGAGAACATAAAAGAGAAGGAATTGAGAGGAGACATCAGGTTGCAAACATTTCTACAGATGTTCTTTTTTCTAGAGCAAAGGAACTAGCTGTGTGACCCTCAATGGTATTTACGAGTCCGATTACAATTTCTTGCATGTCACAATTTTATTAAAAATTTTTAACATTCTTTGTAAGGTTATATATATAATTTCTTGGCTCCTGTTTCCTGGGATGGATGGGGGCTACTTTAAAAAGCTGCTAATAGCTCAGTATCCCAATGGTGGAAGCATATTTGAAGCTTGCTGTATTGATCAGATGCATACTCACATCTGTTTTTCATGCCTTTCCAAAATGGAATCCCATTTGTATCTTCCTTTGTTGTGGGAAGTAAATGGCAAAACCCAAAACTAAGACTCATGATGAACAGAACATAGATTTGCCTGTCAGCTTTTTTTTTTATTGGATAGGTTTCTTATGCTTAATTTATTCTAGGGGGAAAAGGTTTTTAAATGAGTTGATTTGAGGAGGCAATCTTAAAGGTCAATTGGGAGAAAGAAAAAGAATGGATTGGGGACAGGGTTAAGGAAGCCAAAAAAGTGCATCAGTTGTAAATGGATGGTTCCAGACTTCCTCTCTTGGGAAAGACTGGGACATGTGGAAAATGTGCTTGTCTACTTGAGCACCACAGAAATGGAGGAAAGGGTACCCAGATCTGCTCAAGGGGAAAAATCAGGAGCGAAGTGACGCAGGTGTTTCCTGCTACCTGCACCTTGGAGGAAGTCTCCAAGCACTGGGAGGGAGTTTTCTACAGTGGCAAAAATTGAAGGAAACCATACTTTTCTATCAAACTTATTCAGAGTTCAGACACATCAGCCATCACCTCCCAGTCTTCCTTTCTGAATTTCTCTCTCTGACGGTCTTCCCAACTTCAAAGATCTGAAAATCTAATGAAAAGTTTATACAGATGTATCATACAGATAGTGTCTTCAAACTGTCTTTTCTCAGGTTATCTGGGTTTTTTTTTGTTTACTTGTCCATGGCAATCTTTACTTTCTTTCTTTCTCCTTTTGGACTTAATGGAAGTTTTGGTATAAATGTCTAACATGTTTCCTTTCCTGTCTAAAAACAAAATTGAAAACAATAAGTAAAGTGAAACTTTCAAGTGAAATATTACCTTGAACTAGCCCGATATGAACCTGAAAAGAACTGGGTCATTTAACTCCTCTACACAATTAGCTTGAAAACCAAGATATTCATGAGAAGCAACTTTTAATGTATTTAGTTACCATCTTTCTAAGTCTCTCTCTCTGTATTTCTCTCTCCTTCTCTCTCTCTTTCTCTCTAATCATGAAATATGCAATAAAATTAGTGTGTGTGTGCACCATGCATCAAAATATTTAAAAGTAAACAACAGATTAAAATATGTACCTTTGGATACTTTAGATGAAGGGAGGATGAAAAGGAAAGAAGAAGGAAGGGGAAGCAGAACTGTTAAAAGGAGTAAGGAAGATAGAAAATGAGAGAGGGAGAGAAGAAGGAAGGGAGAGAGGAAGAGAAAAATGGATGACTTGGAGCATTCAACTACAAAGAGAAAATGCCATATATCATCCAGATGTTTTGTCTATAACAGACCAAACATCAGGCTTTGGGGGAACATTTGGAAGATACAATGCTCCTTTCACTGCTCAGACAACTGTTGACAGTCCTATCGCCTCTTTCTCTGTGTGTATGTGTCTATCCCTTTCAAGCCTTTTTGTGGTCAAATTATAAAGGCCTGTGTAGTGGGTGGGGTGACGTCATACTGACCACAAAAGCTTATATTTCCTGCTACTAAATACACAGCCCCTGCTGACGAACTGGTCATTACAGAGCAAGCTTGTTCTCCGAGGTCAACCCCAGCAGGGATAAAGACATTGGGGGAGGGGGTCCATTTAAGAGAGCAGAGCCATTATTCCCAAGTGTGTCTGTCTGCCCACTGATGCTCATCTTGTTAGAACTGAAAGATGAAAACAGTGTTCTTTGTGCTTCTTCCGGACCTTTGTCTCTAGGGCATACTGGGAGGCAGCATGGTGGAGAGAAAGACCCAGATGAAATCTAGGTCTTTGATGCCAATCTCCCCATTTATATGCTGAGTGATTTTACCCCTTTGGGCCTAATTATTACAATCTTCATTTTACTAAAGATTCCTGCACCTCTGAACCTTTGCAGAGGTCACTGCTAAGGGAAATTTAAAATAAGAAGGGAAAAAAGTGAACTTAAGTGGCAAGAAGACTTACCAAGAGCTAAAGGACCTAGGAGGAATAAGAGGAGATCTGGGTAAGATTCCATGAAAGAACATTTTGGTTGCCTCAGGTGCCTAGGGATTTGCCAGACAGAGATGGACAAAGGGTATTTATCATGGTGGGCACTGCCCATGAGCCCCAAGGCACCATGTGGCATTAAACCAGAGTGGTTTAGGCCATAGTTTTTGGCCAACCTCAGATGAAACCAAACTATATATATCAAGCAATAAACGTGCTTTTCCAGTACTTCAAGTGATCAGATTAATTTTGACACTGAGAGAAGTGGGTAAAAATGGCTCAGCCAAGATCATATAGAACTCTTCCTGCTCTCAGTTTTGAAAATTTGGCAAAGCAGGACTCAGATTCCCCACATTTTTCCTTCTCTTATTTATTTTTCCTTTTGGTGAAGGACAATTAATTGTAGTGCCTAAAAACCAAAAAAGGACTTTGGAATGAGTTCACATGGCATTAAATGAAGGGCAACATGTGCCATTATCCATGTAATTTAGGTGGTCTGGGCAACTAATCCAGATATTCCAGCTGTCGAAAAGTCCCCACAGGCCATGGTTGTCTAGATTGGTTCTCTATATAGACCAAAAATTTGGAAAATTTTCATGATCCTCTGGGCTATGTGTACCCATTAGGCCCTATGTTAGAGGCACTTTCTGCCAGGGCCACCGGCTAACTTTCAGGGCCTCTGGAAGGCTTAAAGCCATGTTCAGTTTACCTGATCTGAGGCTCTGGCTGGGTTGGTGTCTCAGTTATTCCCCACAAGCTGCTGTCCCTGGCTCAGGCATAAAGTCTTAGCTCCATTAATCACCTTCTTCTTGGAGCACACTGGACTAGTTTCTGGCTAGTAGTAGAACTATCATTTTCATTTCCTAACTTTAAAAAGTGTGTGTTTGGGTAATAGAGGGAAGACTGTCCAGAAATTCAGCTTTGAAATCCCTACTGTAGGGGAAAAATCAGAGAAAAGGTCCTGGGCCACCTTTTCCTGAACTCACATCCCCCGTGTTGCTGCAGAGAGTCCCAGGAGATGAGGTGTGTACTGGGAGGGGAGCCCAAGACTCTCAAAGAGGAGGACCACCAGCAGTTGGGGCTGGCTTTATCTACTACACATAGGGTTCAAAAAACCAGAACTAAAAGAGTCAAGATTGAAATTCAAATGTAGTGTTAATCTAATGAAAGAATCAAGGTTTAGGGATTGATTTCCATAATTTCAAGCAACCTGCTTGACTGATTAATTTTCCCTATGTTGATTCAAATTTGGCTGAATTACTTTGATCTAATGTTTTGGCAGTCTTCTGTGACCCCAATAATATGTTAGTTGGTATTAGTCAGAATACTCTATAACAAAGTTGGATGAATATTTTGTTTTTCCCAAATGGTTGTGGTGACATTGTACAGACCCAGTCTATATTTGTGAGAGGCTTTTAAGTGTGTTTTCCTTAGCCTGAGACTAGTTTTACTGAAACCTTATGAAGCAGAGAACACTTCAGAAGGAGAGAGACCCCAACAGAAATCTCAAAGTCGAGGAGAATCTTATGGTCAAACAGAAGCCTTGTCAGATGTCAGGCTTTCCAAAAGAAGATGTGTGGAAGGTTCCCATTTAATTCCTGCTATTTGCCTCTGAAAATCACCACATTGTTTGCATTGTTTTCAGAACTTACAGCTGAAAGAACCACCTTACTTCTCTTAGAACCTCAGAGGCAGACCTTACTCCCTTTCATTTTTCCAGATTACATGGGGATTCCACGCTTACCATCTGAAGATGTGCTTCCTAACCAATAGCTTTGTACAGCATCTATGGTCACATACTTGCCTCAGATACAGGATTTAGAAGATACAACTGATGTGGCCATCTATTGTTATCACAGTCAATATAATGTCAACACTGACCCTTTGCTTTGTGCTTTTAGTGCTAAGTAGAGCTAGATCCATGTAGTAGTCTAGTGCCCTCTTGTGGTTTTCAAACTAAGAGACTTCTGCTCCTTGGTGGAATTAGAGCTATTTATGGAATTGCAGGTTGGACATGACCATTATAAAGTTAGCTCATGTCTTCTGCCTTCTTTCCTTCAACTCCTTCTTACCCCACAAAGCACCGTGAGTTATGGTAGACCCATCCTACTATGAACTAAGAGACCTGTGAAGTGTGGAGAGTAGTTCATGGTGCTGGACTTTCAAAGGGAACTTCAGAACTTATAACACTGTGGACACAGTAGATGACCAGAAAATGTTGAATGAAATCTTTCACCAAGTTGATAACAGTTTGTCCATTCACTTTTAAACTTACCCATTCATGCAATGATTTTTCTCAAGACATGGGTTCAAATATTTAATCTGAAACTAAGAGAAGGACTATAAGTCATGTGAACAAATCAAGTAATCTACATGGCCTCAGAGTGACAAGAAGTGAAGGTTAAAGATTTTTCTTAAGAGGAGTGGATGTGGCTCAAGTGGTTGATCATTGGCTTCCCATATATGAGGTCCCAGGTTCAATACTAGGCCCCTGGTACCACAAAAAAAAAAAAAAAAAAAAAAAAATTTCAATTTCATATAAGGAAGAATTTTTTAATCATTACAATTAAAAGTACTAGAAAGGTCTGACTGGGAACATGATAACCTTCCTTACCTCTTGGAACAGTCAAGAAAGGGTGGATTAATTTTTGATGTGGAAGCTTGACAGATGAGTTCTTTCATTGGCCTAGATGATCTTTGATAAGAGTCTTATGATTTTAGAATTTAAAGGTATATCCAAGAAAGAATATAGCTTCCTTGTCACCACTCAATTAAATCATTCCCATAGTTAAGAAGTCCTCACTGCTTCTCTGATGTTCAATGTGGAATCTTCCCAATACTTTACAAGTCCAGACCTACTATCACTATTTCTAGGAAACCAAATCATGTATAGGGGAGCAGATGTGGCTTAAGAAGTTGAGCCTCCCACATGGGAGGTCCCGGGTTTGGTTCCCTTCACCTCCTAAAAAGTAAGCAAGCAAGCAAACATACAAACAAATGAAAAAACAATGCAGGGCAGCCAGCATGGCTCAGTGGTTGATCACCAGCTTCCCATATACGAAGTCCCAGGTTCAATCCCTGGTCCCGGATACCCCCCCCCCCAAAAAAAAAAAGAAAAAAAAGCTGTGTGTGTATCTAAAAAACTTTTTATAACTTACCTGGTTCTAATTTTCTAGACTGCAGTAGGGTCTTCCAAACCTGACACTCTGTCACTTAGCTGCTTTTCATTTTTAGTAAATATTTTCATTTCCTAGGCTGCTGAAAGCAGATACCATGAAATGGGTTGGCTTAACATTGGGAATTTATTAGCTTACAATCTTGAGGCTGAGAAAAATGTCCAAATCAAAACATCATCAAGATGGTGTTTTCTTCCTTAAGACTGGCTGCCAGTGATCCTTGACTCCTCTGCCATATGGCAAGACACATGAAGGCATCTACTGTTCTCTCCTTTCTCTTCCAGAGTATCATTGCTTTGAGCTTCTTGCTTCCATGGTGCTCCCCTCCCCTCCCCTCCCCTCCCCTCCCCTCCCCTCCCTCCCTCTCTCTCTCAACCCCTTCATTCTGCCTGAAAGGATTCCAGTAAGAGGAGTAAGACTCATTCTAAATGATGGGTCACAATTTTTAGCAAAAGTAGCTCTATCAAAAGATCCTACTTAAAATCACATCCACAGAAATAGATTAGCTTTAAGAACATGATTTTCTGGGGTATATCCAGTTCCAATTTACCACAGCAAACCTTTTACATTTGTGCTTAATTGTATATGATGACAATTTACATATTAGAGGAAAGTATGTAATTGGTTTAACTCTGGTTATATGACATAAGATACATATATTAGTACATATTTATTAAAGCAGTTTCTCATTCATAGAACTGGAAAGATTAAGAAATTTTGAAAATAGTATTCATGAAAAACAAGAGTTTGATTTTATCACCCCACATTGTAGGGATAAGGAAAGTCTCTGTACCTCTTTAGTTCACATAGACCTTAAACTGAAGGGAAGAGATGATGTATTTCTTTCTAAGATAATTTCTTAGTCTTGTAAAGAGGTAGAATGATTTTAGAGGTACAGATAATTTTGATTTTTATTGCTGCTGTCATTTTCATAATTTTTCATATTTAGTCAATGCAATATTCTCTATGCTTTTATATTTTTATCCTGAAAATCAGAGGGGAAACAGCTAATCTACCATGTCATGCAAAGGACCATAACCAAGTTAAGACTAGAAGCTATTGAGTCTTAATCCTTCAGACCTATATTTTAGAGGTAGATTAGAGAGGTGCCTCCCTCCCATCCCCAAACTCCCAGTAATCTCATTATATTCACTACATTGAGTTTTCAGGGTAAAAAGCTGATCCACTTTTACTTGATCAAACTCCAAAGATCTTGGGATTCAATAAAACCTCATGTCTAGCACCCAAGTTGGTCTGAGATTTCCCTATCCTCTTCCTCACAGTAGTTTGCCAACCTTTCATCCGGGTAGAGCAGTGAATGGCTCATGTCACAGACTTTGCTGACAGCTCTGGGCTATAATGGAAGAATTCTCGCCCCTCATCATCTCTGTGGGAGAGACATGCTGCATTGTCACCAGCCTGTGAAATAAACCACCCACCTGGTCCGTGGAAACATTTCAAGGCCAGAAAACCCAGCCCTACTCAGCTGTGCCATATGGGAGAGAAGAAACAGTGTTTTTCTCCATATGGATTTGTCACACATTAATAAGAGGCATTTGCTCTCTCTCTCAGCCAAATGCCTTGATTCCTAAAACACATGAGAAGATGTGCTTGGATTAACTTGCCAGGGAATTGGATATGTACTTCATAAAGGGAATAAAAACTGAAACTGTGTTGTCCCTGCTTCATTGGAGAGACATCCCAGCAAATGTCCAGCTAATCTCTTTAATGAGCAAAACACCTGAAGACACTTTTGGGGAAAGAGTTCAGTGGTGAAATACCTCTTGCTGCCCAGCCACAGAACACAGAATTTTAGATCAGGAAATGATCTTAAAGATCATCTAAACTCCCTCCCCTATTTTCCACGGAAAAATTGAGGCCCAGAGAGGGGAAGTGTCTTGCTCACGACCACTCAGCTGTGCTACAGAAAACCAAACTCATATAAGGTCTTGTCACTCTAAATACTCATCTCACATATCAGAGTTCTTCTTATCCTTCCTTTCTTCTGATAATTCCTTATAGTGCATTTTCTACTGTTTCCTTCCCAGACTTCTCACCCATGATTGACTAATTCAGTGAGTAAAATATTATGATTTCGTTACTTCCTTTTCCTCAATGACAAAACTTGTGTTGATGTCCCAGTTCTTGTCTTAGCTGCCACCATCTTTATTCATCACTATGAAGCTATGGTATGAGGCATTGGAAACTAGAGACCAGTGTTATGGCCCCTGATATTTCATCAAATGGTACAAGAAGAGCCACATCCTTTGGCCATTGGCAGAAAGAAAAAAATTCCCAATTAGGTGTTCCTGCCTGCCAGATAGAGATACAGCTTTCATAGCTAAGATCTCAAAGACCCAAGAAAGAAATTTTCAAAGTTCCCTATCAGGTGTGGTCCTTAAAGACCACATATTTCTTCGGAGTCAGGGCTGCCGTATTTGGCCATGCTCCTGAGTCACTGTCAACACAGATGAGAAAGCCCATGGATCTACAATCAAAAGCCTTGATTTGACTCTATTCTGCTATATAAGAAACCCTGAGCTCCATTTTACTCATAACATAAAAATAAGGAATTTCTTTCTTAATGTTGTTGTGATTAAAGGAGATATGACATTTACAACAGTTGGCACAGAATATAGCATATACAAACTGCTCAAAATATGTTAACCATCTTCTTCCTCTTTTCTAGAGTAATCTAAGCATAGTGACTGCCTCATCAGGCCATTTTTCTTTACTAGAGGGAACCAAAAGAAATGATTTCAAAAGAAAAGATTAGTGGGAAGGAGACCTGAATTTTGATGAAATATATCAGGAAGTTTATTATCGCTGGAATTATTCCTACTCACTGAGTCCTTAAAGTAAGAAGATTAGTGAAAGGAGGAGGTAGGCCATGAAGGCAGGAAGAAGAGAGCCATAATAGTGGAAGTAAGTGCTCCCCTTCTCCCAAAAGAAGGGCTACCTATTGGTAGACGAGTGCTTGTATATGTGTGCACACGTGTGTGTTTATCTGGTCTGCACACAACATAGACATAGATAGCCATGTGCATCATGTGTTTCTCCTCTGCTTCTCTTAAACTTCCACTCAGAAAGAACTCTTCCCTTGTAACATATTATGGCTCCACCAAATCAGGATTAGAGAGAGTTGCAAGGGCTAGGTAATGAAATACAATTAGATGGCCCTTCAATTAGATATCCTTAAAGGCAAAGGATGCAGAATAGAGCATGAAACCAAGATTCAACACTTGGGAATCAAGAATGCACATCTTCACCTCTCCTGCTTATTCAGAAGCACTTTAGCTTGTGATGTTATACAACACCCATCATCAGAGTGCCTCCCCAGCCCCACTCTCTACCAGTTATGTGGTCACCAGGAGAGTAAAATGAGTTCCTGCATCAAGACTTGGGGGTCAGAATTTCTAGTTCTAGTTCTATAAAAACAATCTGTAGATTGTTCCTCATGATGAGACAGAGTCAAAGAAAAGAGTAAGAAAGAAAGCGAGAGTGGAAGCCAGGCTTTGAGGTGGCATCTCTGTTTTTTTTTAATCTTTTTCCAGTGTCACTTTAGGGGCTCACAAAGTGCCAAAGACATAGCTGATGCTGTGTGAACTCATTCAAGCAATACAACTGGTAAATAAAGGGACTTGGTTTATCTGGACCAAGGGACCTGTGTCCATCCATGATTCTCATATTATTAGATTGTAGTTGTGCTGATAATTGAGGTTTCATTCAAGTGGTGCTTTCATTTATGAAATAATGACAACCCCTTATTGGAATTTTATTTGTCTTTCTCACTTCTAAAGATGACACTTGGAGAGATGAAGTAAGTAATTTGTCCAAGGCCACACACCTAGTACAGAGCTGTGATGTATATACAGAGCTGTCTGTCCCTGCTGCTTGCAAAGAAGATGAATTGGCAATCAAAATTAAAATAGAGCAATTAATTGAATCAAGATGATGTGTAGTTCAGTGGATGGAGTGGAAACGGGAAAGAGTTTGTTGAGAATCCCATTTTGAAATGTGCTTTGCCCCCCATAAATGCAAGGAAAGGACTTGAAGAAATATGGGATAAAGCAGAGCTTCTTACTCATAGGAATTTCCTGGAGATCCTGTTAGATTCCTATAGATTCTGATTCAGTAGGTCTGGGATGAGGCCTGAGCCTTTCACTTTCTTATAAGCTCCCAAGTTGTGCAGAAGTTTCTAATCTATGGTCTACTCTTTGAATAGCAAGGATCTAAGATACAGCTAAAAGAATGTGAAAAAGACAGCCCAGATCACTGGAGCAAACCATTCCTGGGGTGTCACAGGTCATGGGGATGGTGGGGGATTGACTGTTGCTTCCTCTTTCTAGGCTCCAAGGACTTGGACCTGGGCTCTAGAGAGAGAATTAGCCAGCGAAAGCCAAAAGAGGCACGTGTTTCTGTTTCTTCTTTCCACTTTGTACTTCTTCAGGGAATTCACCCCTGATCAGACATTTCAAAGATGGTGGTTTGGGGAATGTCAGTGAAAATACACTTGGCTTGTTCACTTGTTTTCCAAGGTAGAACAACAGCAGTGGTCCTGATGAGACATGACGAGTCGTCGTGGATATTGTACTTCAGTGAAGAGACAGCAACAAAGAACACAAGGAGCTCTTCATAGTCATAGTAAGGGACAGGCAGGATTATGAGCATGCCTGAGATTTTGCAGCAGTCTAGATTAAACCTTGAGTCAATAAACGGGAGCTGTGGTCTCAGCCTGATGGGGACTGACAAATGTCAGGTGACATTTAGAAAAGTAGAAAGAAAAAAAGATGGGGAAAAACATCAAAATATTAATTGTGACTGTCTTTGGAGGCATAATACATGGCACTTGTTTCAACAGGGACTTGTTTTTATTTCTTTATTTATGATTACATTTTTTTCCCCTTAGAATTATAACTTAAGCATTCCCATAAGCAGAATTCTATGTAGTACATAATAGTTTACCAAGTGGCTATATCAAAGATGTTGGACAGGGAGCAGATACAGCTCAAGTGACTGAGTGCCTGCTTTCCATGTACAAGGTTCTGGGTTTGATCTCTGGTACTTCCTTAAAACAAACAAACAAACGTGTATATATGTTGGTCAAAATGGGATTTATTAATCAACTATTTGGTCTCAATTTTTTTGCCTTTTTAAAAAAAATCAACATTACTTTATGATAACTTCTTTTTTTTAAAGATAGATTTATTTATTTATTTATCTCCCTTGTCTGCCCCATCCCCCAGTTGTCTGCTTTCTGTGTCCATTCGCTGTGTGTTCTTCTGTGTCTGCTTGTGTCATGGCACCTGGAATCTGTGTCTCTTTTAGTTGCGTCATCTTGCTGTGTCAGCATTCCGTGTGTGCGGCACCATTCCTGGGCAGGCCGCACTTTCTTTCACACTGGGTGGCTCTCCTTACAGAGCACACTCCTTGCACATGGGCCTCCCCTATGCGGGGGACACCCCTGCATGGCAGGGTACTCCTTGTGCACATCAGCATTGCGCATGGGCCAGCTCCACACAGGTCAAAGAGGCCCGGGGTTTGAACCCTGGACCTCTCATGTGGTAGGTAGACACTCTATCCATTGAGCCAAATCCACTTCCCCACTTGTCTTCCAGTACCCCACTTTACTCATCATGAAAAAGAGGTCCAGGGAGTTGAAGGTACCCAGCTAGGTGGTAGCAGAGCTGCAGCTTGAACCTGCTTGAGCCTATGCCTCTGTTCTTAGAAGCTACAGATCATCAGTTGTCCCTGGTTGAAGGTGTTTTAAGTTCTAAGCCTTGAGAGTAATATGATGCCCACTTTTGTTTCCCTGTCATCATTGGTGCAACCTCCTACTAGTTTCCAGGCAGAGAGGTGCAGTGAAATGTGCAAAGTCAGGAATTCTGCCTGCATGAACTTGAACGTGTTATTTAAACTCTCAGAGCCAATTTTTTGAATTTATAAAATGATACCACCCATCTTGCAGGAAGCTTGTGAGCAATAAATGGAATAGGGTGTTTGTCTGTACCTGGCACAATTCCTGACTGCAGTAAATGGGGATGACACAGCATCAACTTAACATATGGTTTTGAAGATTAAATGAAAGTGCATATAAAGACTTGAGTATTGCCCCTCTCTGACTACTATAGCTTTCTCACTACTCTTCCTTCACTGTGGATTTCTGTTCATTTGTTTATACACACCTTCATTATAATTAAGCCAACATAAAAAAACTCAAACAACATAAAAAAACTCAAACCCATACATTCATTGAACTGTAGGGTAAAGAAGCAGGTGACCCTTTCCTCCCAAGCAGTTATTCAATACACATATTTAGAATATATGATAGTTTTATTTAATAATAACACTTCTTTTCCAACTTTGATGCTTCTTTCTTCACTCCAAATAGATTCTGCCATGGCATGGAGCAGTACCTCACCATATTTCCTTATTATTTGAGCTTTCCTAACCCAGGTGATTATGGACATGATCTGTAAAAAGCACCCATGCCCCCAAGTACATTAGACAAGCAAGCAAAAATTGTGCTTAAGTGGTGATTTCCTAATCTGTAAAATAAGGATAATAATAGTACATATCTTACAGGATTTCTGTTAGCTTTAAAAGATGTGATATTTATAAAGCATTCAGCATGGGGCCTGGCAAACAATAGTACTTAATCAGTAACAGTCATTATTAATACAGTGTTGCTCCTAGGTCTCCTTTGTCAGTTGTCAAAAAACTTTGGAGACTTTACTTCAAAATTGGATGATCTTTTAAAAAAATGCCACTGCAAAAGTTATAGTTTCATGCAGTTTTTTTAAGAGAGGAAACATCAAGGTTTCAGCTTATTTGATTTGCCACAATAATAAAACCCAAGATGCATATATTTCTGTTTATTTAGACTAATGACTGATGCTTATTCCCAATTTACTGTTTCCACTGGGAAAGTGTTTTCATCTTTGCTGTCAAGTTCATCATAGGAAATGTCTGGGACAATATTGTGTGCATTAAAACTTGGAAGGCTATTTCGGTTTCCCTGCTTCTCTTTCATTATCTTGTGTATTTTCACTTGTCCCAAGCATATCCTTTAAACCACCTGTTTTTAATCACTGACCTAGGTTTCAGATGAAAATATACTTAAAAATTTTTACTTTTTAAAGGTAGATGAGTTATGACAGCAAAATGACTAAAACCAGAGTGTTCCATATATTTGGGTTATTGAGGAAATCAACAGATCAGGGGAAGGAAATAAGGCCAGGCATTTATGTATAAACAATATATTAAATTCAGGTTAGCAGGAACCTGAAGTAATTTGTGAAAGGTAATGGTAGTTCTTTTTGAGCTATATTGAGCTAAAATTTTCTCTTTCTTCCTTTGATTCTGTTCTATATTCTTTGTAACCTAATTGTAAGTCTATTTTATATAATAGGCTTTACAATGACTTAAAACAATTGTTATGGTTCCTCTTACACCCAGATTTCCAGGGAAAACTGGTCTCAGTGGTCTCAGTTGTCTCAAACCCTCTTTACATGATATGGTTTCGAATTTTCTAACCACTATGGTCACTCTCCCATGGATATGCCCTAGTTTATCAATGTCCAGCTGAAAAGGTGGCACCCAGCACTGAACAAAACAGTTCAGATGAGAAAATGATATGTGGTTGGCAGAATAATGGCCCCCCAAATGTGTCCATGGCCTAATCCTTGGAACCTGTGAATTTATTATTTTACATGGCAAAAAGGACTTTGCAAGATGTGCCTAATGTCAGTGAACTTGAGAAGAGATGATTGATCTAAATTTCCTTGTGGGTCCATTCTAATCACATGAGTCCTTAAAAGCAGAGTATCTTTCCTATCTGCAGGTATAGAGAGAGATGACATGGTAGAAGAAGATCAGAGAGGTGTGCCATGATGACTACTTGGACTACAATTGCTGGCTTTGAAGACGAAAGAAAGGGGTCATGGACCAAAGAGTATGAGACCTCTAGAAGCTATGAATGACTCTCAGTATACAACCTGCTAAAAAAGCAGGAACCTTGATCTTTCTAACCCAAGGAACTGAATTCCACCAATAACCCAAGCAAGCAGGAAATGGATTCTCCCATAGAGCCTCTGTAAAAGAATGCAGAATGCTGACCCCTTGATTTTAGTGCAGTGCGACCTGTACTGGACTTCTGGCCTACAGAACTCTAAAATAATAAATTTGGATTGTTTTAAGCACTAAGTTTGTGGTAATTTGTTATGGCAGCAATAGAAACTGATACAGTGTGTTATGATCATCTTTGAACAAAAAGATAAGGCATCTTATAATTTTGGAGAGAAATATGACCTGGGCATGCATTAGCTTTTTGGTTCATATGGAGCTTGTGTTCCAGAAAAACACAAGGTCTTTTTCACATAAGCAGCTGTGATTGTGAATGTTTTCTCCTTTAATAATCAAATGCAATGTTACATTTATTCCAGTTGATTTTCATCCTGTAAGAGTCAGTCTACTGTTCTTCCCTGTCAAGATATTGTGGAGTCTGGTTCCTTTCATCCAAGTATTTTAGTCATCCACTCCCACTTCTGGATCATATCAACATTTGATTAACCATCAGTGAACATGCATTACAGGTTCTTTCTGCCACCCTGGCTTTTGCTGATGCTGTTCTTTCCATCTATACTGCTCATTCCATGGGTTCCCACTGCTTATTGAAAGCCTATCTGTTTTCCAAGGCACAACTCAAATTACATGTCATTTGTGGATACTTTTCTGATAACATCAACCAGACATGGTTTGTCCATTCTGGCCTATATGAATTCCTAATTTGTGCCATTGATATGATACAGATTGACTTTTATGGTAACTATTTGTTTCCAAGTCTTCTTTTTTTTATTACAGAAGTTGAAGGTTTACAGAAAAATCATGCATAAAATAGAGTTTCCCTATAGTACGCTATTATTAACACCTTGCATTAATGTGGCACATTTGCAGCAATTAATGAAAGAATATTTTTATAATTGTAGTATAAACTATAGTGAATGGTTTACTCTAGGGTTCACTGTTTGACTTGTACAGTTCCATGGAGATATATATATAGAAGCAGTTGGATATGGTTATGAATTGCAAAAATAGATACTGGATTATGTTTGTAATCTGGTCTGTACCTGGGCATGATTAAGTTATGATTAGAGCTTTGATTGGCCCTTGTCATTAGGGCATTGAGTCCCCACCCCTTGATGGATGGGGACTCACAGATAAAAGACATGGCAAAGGACAGAGCTGAGGGTTTTTGATGTTGGAGTTTGATGCTGAAGCCTTAAGCTGGAGCTCCAGGAGGCAAGCTTACAGAGGAATGAGAAGCAAACCCCAGGAAGAGAGGAACACTGAGGCCCTGGGAAGAGAGGAATTCTGAACCCAGAGAGAAGCAAGACCCTGGATGGGAGGAACCCAGGAAGCCTGAACCCTCACAGGTGTTGGCAGTCATCTTGCTCCAACACGTGAAAATAGACTTTGGTAAGGGAAGTAACTTAAGCTTTATGGCCTCATATCTGTAAGCTCCTACCCCAAACAAATACCCTTTACAAAAATCAACCAATTTCTGGTATTTTTGCATCAGCACCCCTTTGGCTGACAATACATATATATAGTTTTTATTGTAGTAACATATATACAACCTAGAATTTCCTCCCTTCAACCACATTCAAATATATATATGTTTCACTACTGTTAATTACATTTACAGTGTTGGACTACCATCACCACCATGCATTATCAAAACTCTTCTTTTTAAAGATGGCTTTGACTATTCAGTGTCTCTTAGCCTTCTATTTAAATTTGATGATTGGCTTCTATTTCTGCAAAGAAGGCTGTTGGAAATTTGATTGGAATTGCATAGATCTGCAAATCACCTTGGGTAGAATTGACATCTTAACAATATTTAGGCTTCCAATCCATGAACATGAAATGTCTCCATTTATTTAAGTCTTCTTTGATTGATTTTAGCAATGTTTTGTAGTTTGCTATGTACAAGTCCTTTAAATCCTTGGTTAGAGTTATTCCTAGAAATTTGATTCTTTTTGTTCCATTGTAAATGGAATTTCTTTCTTGATTTCTTCTTCAGATTATTAATTTCTAATGTATAGAAACACTACTGATTGTGGGGTGTTGCTCTTGTGCCCCACCTCTTTGCTGAATTCATTTATTACCTGTAATAGATTTCTTGTGGATTTTTCAGGATTTTCTGTACATAGGATCATGTCATCTGCAAATAGGGAAAGTTTTACTTCTTCCTTTCCAATTTGGATGTCTTTTATCTCTTCCTTTTACCTAATTGCTTTGTCATCCTTGTCTTGTTCCTGATCTTAGAGAGAACACTTTCATTCACCATTCAAATGTTAGCCATGGGTTTTTCATATGTGCCCTTTATCTTGTTGAGGAAGTTTCCTATTATTCCTAGTGTTCTAAATGCTTTTTATCAAGAAGGGATTCTGGATTTTGATAAACATCTATATCAATTGAGATGATCATGTAGGATTTTTTCCTTTGTTCTATTAATGTGGTGCATTACATGAATTGATTTTATTAAGTTAAACCACCTTTGCAAACCTGGATTAAATCCCACTTGATCATGGTGTATAATTCTTTTACTGTGCTGTTGGATTTGGTTTGCTAGTATTTTATTGAAGATTTTTGCATCTATGTTCATAAGAAATAATGGTCTTACTTTTCTTTTCTTGTAGTATCTTTACCTGGCTTTGGTATGAGGGTGATGTGGGCCTCATAGAATGAGGTAGGGAGTATTCTGTCCTTTTCAATGTTTTGTAAGCGTTTGAGCAAAATGAGTGTTAATTCTTCTTGGAATGCTTGGTAATATTTACATAAAGCCATTATTTCCTGGACTATTCTTTGTTGGAGACTTCTGATTATTGATTTGATCTCTTTACTAGTTATTGGTTTGTTGAGATATTCTATTTCTTCTTGAGTCAATGTAAGTAGTTTGCATGTTTCTAGAAATTTGTACATTTCATCTAGGTAATCTAATTTGTTGGCATTCTGTTATTGACTATAATTATTTTATTTCTGTGGGATCAGAGGTAAGGTCTTCATTTTCACTTCTGATTTTAGTTATTGGTGTCCTCTCTGTCTTTTCTTTTTGTCAGTCCAGCTAAAGGTTTATCGATTTTTGCCAAGAGCCAACTTTTGATTTTGTTGATTTTTTTCTATTTTTTACATTCTCTATTTCATTTATCACCATTCAAATCTTTATTATGTCCTTCCTCTGCTCATTTTGGCTTCAGTTTGCTCTTCTCTTTCTAGACCCTCCATTTTTGTGGTTAGGTCTCTGCTTTGAACTCATTCTTCCTTATCAATATAAGTATTTAAAGCTATAAATTTCCCTCTCAGCATTGACTTTGCTGCATCCAGTAAGTTTGGGTATGTTATGTTTTCATTTTCATTTACTCCAAGATATTTCTTAATTTTACTTATAATTTCTGCTTTGGCCCATGGATGTTTTTAAGGTTGCATTGTTTAATTTCCATCTACCTGTGATTGTGAAGTTTGTACTTCTCTTTCCATTATTGATTCCTAGGTTAATTCCATTGTGGTCAGAGAGGAAACATTGTAAGATTTCAATATTTTTAAATTTATTGAGACTAGTTTTGTGACCTAATATCTGGTGGTCTATCCTGGAGAATGATCTATATGTACTATAGAAGAATTGTGTATTCTTCTGCTATTGAGTGAGGTGTTCTTTATATGTCTATTAGGTCTAGTTGGTTTAGAGTATCACTTAAGTCTTCTATTTCTTTATTGATCTTCTATCTAGATATTATACCCATTACTGAAAGTGGTATATTGAAATCTCCTGCTATTAATGTAGAACCATCAATTTCTCCCTTCAAATCTGTCAGTACTTGCTTCGTATATTTTGGGGCTCTACTGTATATGTGTGTGGGTACATGTGTATATATATATATATACATATATATATTTGTTATATCTTCTTCTTGAATAGACACTTTTATCAGTATATAAAGACCTTCTTCATCATCCCTTCACGTTTTGACTTAAAGTCTATTTTACATGATATTAATAGCCACCCTGCTCTCTTTTGGCTACTACTTGCATGCTATAAATATTTTTCCATCCTTTCACTTTCAATCTGCTTATGTTTTAGGATTTAAGGTGAGTCCTTACAAACAGCATTTAGTTGGTTCGTGCTTTTTAAAGTCCATCTGGCCAATCTCTACCTTTTAATTGGAGAATTAAATTTAAAGTAACTACTGATAATGCAGGACTTAATTCTGCCATTTTGCTATTTAGTCATCACAAGTCTTATACCTATTTAACACTCAATTCTTCTGTTAATTCCTAATTTTATATTTATTTTATTTTTTATTGAATCATATGGAGTACTTTCTAATTTCTTTCTGAGTTTATTTTTCATGTATTTTTTTTTGTGGTTACCATGGGGCTAAAGTTTAACATCCTAAAAATATAGCTAACATTGTTGATTTGGTATCGACTGAACTTCAATAGCACACACATGCAGTGTTCTTATACCCCTCCACCCCCTCACATTTTTGTACTATTACAAATTATATCTTTTTACACTGTATGTCCAAAATTATACAGTTATCATAATTTTTATGTATTTGCATTTTAGCATATATAAGAAGTGGAGTCACATCCAAAAATAAAGTACAATAGCACTGGCATTTATAATTACTCAAATGGTTTCCTTTACCACAGGTCTTTATTTCTTTATGGCACATTGAAGCATTGTCTAGTGTTCTTTCCTTTCCGTCTGAAGAACTTCCATTCATATCACTTGTAGGTGAGGTATAGTGGCAATGAACTCCCTCAGTGTTTGTTTATCTGGGCATGTCTTAATCTTTCTCTCATTTTTGAAAGAAAATCTCACCAGATAATAAATTCTTGGTTGGCAATTGTTTTCTCTCAGCACTCTAAGTATTTCAACCCACTGCATTCTTGCTTCCATGGTTTCTGATGAGAAACAGCACTTAATTTAATTAGGACTTCCTTGTATTTAACACCTTGCTTTTGTCTTGCAGCTTTTAGAGCTCTCTCCTTGTCCTTTGTATCCAGCTGTTTGGCCACAATGTTTCTGGCCTACTTCTCTTCCTGTTTGGTATTTGATGAGCCTCTTGGATGTGCATATTCATGTCTTTTGCCAAGTTGGGGAACTTTTCTGCCATTGTTTCTTTGAATATTGAATATAGATAATAAGTCTATAGTAGAATACATGTGAGTCCACGCTAGTCCATAGTTCATTCCCCAGTCCTGAGGATTCTGGGATGGTGATGTTCATTCAACCTCTAATTGGGAGTGGGGGGGCTTCAGTCCCATATGGCCAATGGATGGGACTCTCTTGCTTGCAGTTGTTGGCATTCTCGGTTCCTTGGTATGGTGGTTGTCCATCATCACCTCCTCATTAGTTGTCCTGGGTGAGTCCAATGAACCAGAAAGTAGGTGTTGCAACTCCATTGAGGCTCAGGGCCCAGCTGGTACATGGACAGTCCAAAGATCCAAGTCTCTTGGCATACACCCACCAACTCCAGCACCAACTATAGGTTCAAATAGAAGGGACCAAAGAGCCATGTGTAGGGAAACCAAAACTGAGTCAAATTCTGTCACACTGGGGAGCGCAAACCCCAAAGTAGGCCTACTGACAAGGCACCTAACTCATGAACCCTGGGAGTCTTGTCCCAAACTGTGGGGAAGTTAGTGCATTTATATGCTGAGTTTGGTTTAGAGAGAGGCCACATTTGAACAACAAGGAGGTTCTCAGGAGGTAATGCTTAGGCACCCTATAATACTACTTTAAATTTAAATTTCAGGAGTAAATGTTCATGAGCACAGTCATCAGTATGAAGGGCCCATTAATGGACCATCCTCCTTTACTAGCCATTGCTTCTGTTCTTGGGGGATTCTTGCTGTTCCATCAGAGAATGTGGTAGAGCTCCCCAAGTTGGGAATTCAATATTCTTTCAGTTACTGTGTGAGTCTCCACCCACTGTGACAATGCCCTATGAACATCTGAACACATTTATATGCCTCACATGTATGCCCAGGTGAACATCCTCCCATGTATCTCTCATCATTGACACCCCACACAAATGGTCCTCTCCTGTCACAGTTATAACCCTTCGTAATACAAAACTTCTTCAAAAATGAAACCAATAAAATTGTTCAGTTCCTTTTTAAGATTTCTATCTCTTTATTGAGATTCTCATATTGTTCATTCATCATTTCCCTGATATCCTTTAGTTCTTTCTCTGTATTCCTTCATCTCCTTTGAACATATTGAGTTATCGGTTTTTTAAAGTCTTTGTCTGGTATATCCATAGTCTGATCCTCTTTGTTGATATTTCCTGAATTTTTATTGTCTTCCTTTGGGGAGGACCATCATTTCCAGTCTCTCTTTTTTGTCTTGTAATCTTTTGTTGCACACTGTACAGTTTAATATTTAAAAATGTTAACTATGAGATTTAGTCCAAGAACTGTCTGTTTCTTGTTTGTATCCAGCAAATGATATGACAGAGATTTTCTTGAATCTCAGGATCAATATCACCAAACAATCCAATGCAAAAAACACCTTTCAGAGTCTTTGCAAATTGGATTTGCATGGGCTGGTACTCTCCTTCAGGGTTTGGCTCTCCTATCATGAAGGTCAGCCCAAGGCAAATGTAAAGGGCATGGTCCTTCCTGTCTTTTCTGGTCCTGTTTCTTGTCCTGGGCTTGTGCTTGCTTGTAGCCTTAGGAATTCCCTGGTTTTCAGGAATTTGAATCCCCCCTCTGCTCCCCAGGAAACAAACCTTCTCCCTTTCCCTAGTGCTCCACTGCTGGACTTAAAACAGATAAGCCTTTGCCTCATGCCACCTGACATAACTGTTTCTTACATTGCTTTTGCTGTCTTTAGCTGCCTTTGCCTGGAAGGTAAATTCGGGGGGGGGGGTGGTTGGAGGTAAGCCCCAGAGGAATTTCCCAAGTCTGTCTTTCCCAGCCTTTTTCTCAAGTCCAAGGACCCAAAAAGGGAGCACTGGTTGCCCTCACATTACTCTCAGGTAGGGTAATGGAGGGGTTAGCAAGGGTGCTAGGAGCTTCACATAACTGTGAAGCTATGTTTTCTTGATTTGTCACTTGCCCAATAAATGAATCTCTTTAACTGTTTTTGAGGAAGGCTACTGTCTTTAATTTCCTGTGCTGCTTTTTCCTAGGACATGCTGAAACAATGGCCACCCTTGGAGCTGGGTACTCCAGCAATCCAAAGTAGCTAACCTCAAGCACTGATTGGTGATTGGGCTGTGCACCTCTGGTCTTGGGAAACAGGTCTTTATATGTGATGCTGGTACCAGCAAGCTGCACCAGGGGCCAGAGTTGTGTATCTCACTGCTGCATACTGTAAGGCTGGGGGATGGACAATGGTAGTCACTGCATGGATAGTACAATTCACCTTTATTTACCTTGATTTACCATCCTCTCCTTCCTGCTCTTCCCTGGGTGCTGCAAAATGTTCTATTATACTCCAGAGTTTCAAAAAAGTTGATTCAGAAGTTTCTGCCTGTTTAATTGTTGTTCAGGTAGAGGAACTGATTCTTGGATTTTCTTACTCTGCTATCTTTCTACAATCCTTCTCCATGTCTTTTTAATTAAATTGTAGTCCTTTTGAAGACAAGGATTGTCTTTTAAAACTTTATATCCCCTAAAGCCACTGACATAATGCCTGGTATATAACATGTGCTTTATGGAAAATAACCCATTTAGTAAGTCCTAGTTTCACCATGATATAGTATTCTAGAATATTCCTCTTTATTTTAAATGGGTTGAGAAAAACAAAACTTAGATGGCAAGCAAGACTATCACTGAATTAAAACAATTTGAGATAGAAAGAAGCAGAGATTGTTTCATAGCAAAAAAAAAAAAAAATTGACCCAGAGCCCTTTGTGTATACTTTATTACTTTATGCAGTGGTATGTATTTGAAATTATGAGTATACTAGATCTTGGGCTCTATAAGAACAGAAATTGGATCTCATATAACTCAAGAAGCCAGCACAGTTTGGCAGTTCCTCAAAAAGTTAAACATAGGATTACCATATGACCCAGTGTTTTAGTTTGTCAAAGGGCTGCCAATGCAGGGAAACGGACTTTGGCCCAGTGGTTAGGGCATCTGTCTACCACATGGGAGGCCCGCGGTTCAAGCCCCGGGCCTCCTTGACCCGTCTGGAGCTGGCCCATGCGCAGTGCTGATGCGCGCAAGGAGTGCCCTGCCACGCAGGGGTGTCCCCCGCGTAGGGGAGCCCCACGCACAAGGAGTGCACCTATAAGGAGAGCTGCCCAGCGCAAAGGAGGGAGCAGCCTACCGAGGAATGGCGCCGCCCACACTTCCCGTGCCGCTAATGACCACAGAAGCGGACAAAGAAACAAGACGCAGCAAAAAGACACAGAAAACAGACAACCGGGGGAGGGGAGGGGAATTAAATAAATAAAAAATAAATAAATCTTTAAAAAAAAAAAAAAAAAGGCTGCCAATGCAAAGTACCAGAAAAGTGTTGGCTTTTATAATGGTAAATTTATTAGGGTAAAAGTTTATGGTTCTGAGGCCACTAAATGTCCAAATCGAGGATACTTTCTCACCAAGTTAGCTGCCACATGATGATACAAGATGGCAGACAATCTCTGCATAGGTCTCAGTCTTCCCCTCCAAAAGCTACCATCTCTCGGTGCTCAGCTGTGGGCAAGCAGGCCTAGGGCTTGTCTCTTACCAGACTTCCTCTCTCAGTCTTGGCTGCTCTGCTTTCTTCCCGAGTTCAGCTGTGAGCTATCAGGCATATGGCTTGTCTTTCCCTGGGTCTCAGCATTTTAAGCCTCTCCGGGCTTCCCTCCTTGTCCTTAGCTGTGGGTGAAACAGGAGTCCTAACTCTCACATGGCAGGATCAAATACGGTGCAGCTCCCTTTTGCTGTGAGTGTGCATTTATATCAGACCCAGCAAGAGAGTGGAGACTGAACCCGAGTCAAGCGTCACTGATGTAGTCCAATTGAATGGACTAGTTCAAAAACATTATCTTTCTCTTTTGGGGATTCATAAAAGAATTTCAAACTGTCACACCTAGCACCTCCACTCTTATGTGTATACTCAAAAGAACTGAAAACATGAACTCAGATACATGTATACCAATGTTCATAACAGCATTATTCACAAGTCAAGTGTCCATCAACAGATGAATGGATAAACAAAATGTAGGATATATATACAATGGAATGTTGTTCAGTCATGAAAAGGAATGAAGTGCTGATGCATGCTACAACATGAGGGAACCTTAAAAACATTATGCTAAGAGAAATAAACCAGAGACAAAAGGACAAATATTATATAATTCTACTTACCTGAACTATCAAGAAGAAGCAAAATTCATAGAGACAGAAAATGAATTAGAGGTTATCAGAGAAGGGAAAATTGAAAGTTATTGCTTAATGGATGCATAGTTTCTATTTTAGATGATGAAAAGTTTTGTTAATGGATGGTGATGATGGTAGCACAACATTGTGAATGTAATCTATACCGCTTAATTGTACACATAAAAACAGCAAATATGTGTGTATATATATACATTACTACAATAATAAAAAGGGAGAACCTAGAACGATGCCTAGAGCAAGAATGTGTTTAATCCATATGACAATTCAAACCTCGATTTATTAATGTTTCTTTAATGGCACCAACTCAGCCCATTTCCTTCACATACATTCAGCATCGTTTCAGGGCCATCATAGTGTCAAAGTCAGTTTTTAAGCATAGCTAGGTAACAGTTGAGTTGGATAACATTGACTGCCAACAATAGAACTCCCCAACTCAAATCAACGTAATACAAGAAGAATTTAAGAGGGCGGGCAACTTCAGAGTTAATTAACTCAGTCCCTCAATATCATCTAATGACAAATAGGATCTCTTTATATTTTGATCGGCCACCTTCAGATGAGCTTCCCTCAGGGTCAGAAAAAGTCAGCCTCATTTCATCATGACACCTTCTAGCCGAACAAGAGGCTACACCATGAAATCAATGAAGGGATCTTTCCCAAAAATTTCCCCGAGGATTTCTTTTCACATATCAGTGCCTAAACAAGAGCGGGGTACATGCCCATTCAAAACCAATCGCTGACATACTCGTAACGGGAGACACGTGGCTGTGTGGAGAAAGGTGTAATCCCTTTTCAAGAGTGTTGGTCTATTAGAAAAGAGGATAAGGGTGAGTGATGCTGGGAAGGTAATTAACAAAATCTATAGTCACTGAACCTAATAACCAAATCTAGACTCTCTCTATATAAATTCTCCTTTTGTGCCTTTCATCTTTTTTTGGTGTACCCATCTCTGAAGTCAGTCATGCTTTTCTGGAACTATAATGGGAAAGTAAGAATTACTTACTGCTTTCACATCAATATGATTTACTTTTAGCCTAAATGAAAGCACACATATAACACACATATAATTGTTTGCCAATCAAATTCTTGCTGTAGTCTTTGAAAATAAAGAATCTTTGTGAGTTGCCAACCCCTTGAGTTTCCATCCTGTGTCAGAATTCATCCCACTGCCTGCCAAGTAGAGACTAATGGCTCGTGGCTGAGATGGGGCCCTTGAAATTGGGATCGGTTAATGGAAACAGACTTGTACCCTTCCAGATAAACAGTCAAAATGTTTATGCCACGAGTGAAATTTAACTTCTTTTTGTAATTTTCAAGGAGTCTGCAAAATGGAATGTGAGTTGACAGAAACGACCTGGAACCATGTTTTTCTGGTAAAGAAAGAATTATAAGAGATTCTTTTATTTCCTTAATTTCTAAAAAGCAGATTTTTTAAAAATTCAATGATAAAATTAATAATGTGCCAGTCTTTGCTTTTTAAAATCATAACCCAGTTTGCTTTTTCAAATACATTTTATACTTTTGAAATTATGTTTATATTATTTATATTTGGTTCCCAAAATAACCATATAAGATCAAGGGGACCAGTATTGCTATCCTTGAAAATGGGGAAACTGACTTTCAGAGTTGTTAACTGACTTGTCCTAAGTCACATAATTTATTAGTTGGAAAGCATCACCTGGGACTGAGCTCTCATGACCTTTTATCTATATCTCCCTGAATTACAAGTAACCATATGATAATACATTCTCCTTTTGTATTCTTTCCTTCCAGCTGTGTAAGATTTGATTGAATAAATTAAGAGAAGATCACATAGCAGAAAGAACATCCAAATAGTGGGATTAGGATATCTCCATACAGATTAACAATCTTTTGCCCACTTTAGCTTTCCTATTGGTAGGCATAAGTATTGAAAGCAGTCATCTGACAAAGAATGAATACTTTCAGTCTGGTTTAGAGGAAAAGATGACCTTAACCCATATGAAATTAATTTTGCATGTTAAGTCTTTAAATGAGATGAATGCATGTTATCAGGGAGAGTCTATGATGGACAGCCTTCTGACATTTCCTTTAAGACCATATGCATTGGATCTTTGTATTGTGCACAGTTGGGTAGGTGTTTTTCTTTCTTCTTTCCTGCTAACCATTTCCTGCAATGCGTTCAATTCTGGAGGCTCAAAATGCAGACCTTTGGAAAGAGGCCCTGAGTCTTTGTTTTAGCAGCATGTGAACCTCATTTCCATGTTCACTCACCTTAGGCCATAGTTTCCACCTGAAGTTGCCTGATATGAAATGAGTGTCTTTCTGCATTAATTAGTCCTCACTCAGGGAGAGTACAGCTGCGCACTGAGTTCAACTGGCTGTAACAGCAGCATGTGCTTACCCCTTCACTGGTAGACAAGCTTTCTACTGCACCTACAGGCAAATACACAGATCCACTTTTTCCCCCCAGAAATTAACCTGGATACAGCTTCTTGTTTTTCAAGGCATGGAATGGGCTGGCAGCACCAAATCGGATGTTATTCTTGGTATCTCTTTGCCTTCTGCCTTTTTCCCCTCCACATTTGCTTAGGAAACATAACGCATCATAAACAGGGCCTGCTTTTTGCAGACATTCCTTTGGGTTTTTTTCTTATTATTAATATTTTAAATCTTGGTACCAGCTGGCTCTGGTGCCTTTTGCTCATTTGGGGAAGCCTGTGGAGAGCCAAGCAGACCGGCCCCACCTTGCAGTGTCTGAGGAAGCGGGATTGTGGGGAGAAGTCAGGCATGCTAGAGTTCCTGCCTCGGGATGGGTGGGACAGCCTGCATTCCCCCTGTGGGGCTCGGGCGTGGAGGTGGGCCAGGGCCATGTGCTCCAAGGCATGCAACCTGATTTGGTGCAGAGCAGTTCATTGGAAAATACACAGAAGTATAAAGTAAATAAGTCGGGCCAGGAGGTGCATGGAAATAAACTCAAATTTAGCTCCACCATGGTCCAACAGTGTGATACTGCGTAGTTCACCTCAGTTTCCTCGTTTCATCATCTGCAAAATGGGCATGGTCCCCAGACACAATGTTGTTGTGAGGGACATCTGATGTAATCCACAGGAGATAAGTTTTAGTTCTAAAGCATGATATGGACACTGGGATCTTCTCCTTATCATGCCCTCATTTCAAAATGTAGAGACTACATTCAGAGAGGCTACATTGACTTGCCCAAAGAAAATGAAAGAAAGGTGTGCCATCCCTTTATTGTATCAACCTCTTAAATTGGTTTAATTCCATGGCAGGGTGAAGAAAATAATCCAGTGTCTCTACATGTTGCCATGGACCATTGACCTTAGGGAAAACCCTCAGACCAAGTTTGAAATACATTAACTTCTTTGCTCAAAAATATTATCTAGTATCTCCTATATGCTGGGGTGTGTGTGCTGGGGATAAAGAAGTAAAGAACATAGCTCTGAATTCTGTCTTCAACAGCTCACAGCCTAGTAGGAAAAAACAACTGCCATTCTTCCTTCCCCATATTAGACATAAGCAAAGGGTGCTACAAAGATGGACAGCTTGTATTGGAGATACTCTTGGTTGTCTACCCAACAAATTTCCTCCCACTTCTTTCCTAACAGAATCCCAATTTTATTCAATTTTATTTAATTTTATTCAGGCATCCAAATGGGTTTGACTACAGTGATTGAATCTTTATCGATCTAAATCAGTCTTGTTATGATGGTTAAATTCATGTGTCATCTTGGTCAGATTATGATGTCCAGTTGTTTGGTCAAGCAAGCACTGGCCTGATTGTTAGTGTGAGGATATTCCATGGATTTAAATCATCAGTGGTTGGTTGCATAACTGCCTTTGACAATTAGAGAAACTCATCCAATCAGCTGAAAGCCTTAAATGTAGAAGTGATGATTTCAGCCATCAGAAGGGAGAATTTCCATCTCTACTTTATCCAGCCAACATCTCCTGGGGGACTCTCTAAAAACCTTCAATGGATTTTCCATTTATGGCCTGCCCTACAGAATGTGGACTTACTGATCCCCAGAGTCTCATGAGTCAATTTGCATAATAAATCTTACAACATTCACATTGTCTCTATCTCTAATATCTATGTCTATGTTATGTCTATGTCTATGTTTATATCTATGTCTATATCTAGAGAGATAGAGATAAAGAGAGAGAGAAGGAAGCAGATTTGGCCTAGTGGACAGGGCGTCCGTCTACCACATGGGAGGTCTGCGGTTCAAACCCTGGGCCTCCATGACCCATGTGGAGTTGGTCCACGCCCAGTGCTTTTGTGCACAAAGGGTGCCGTGCCACTCAGTGGTGCCCCCCGCATAGGGGAGCCCCACATGCAAGGAGTGTGCCCTGTAAGGAGAGCCGCCCAGTGCAAAAGAAAGTGCAGCCTGCGCAGGAATGGCACCGCACACACGGAGAACTGACACAGCAAGATGACACAACAAAAAGAAACACAGATTCTCATGCCACTGACAACAACAGAAAAGGACAAAAAGAACATGCAGCAAATGGATGCAGAGAACAGGCCGGGGGGAAGGGGAGAAAAATAAATAAAATAAATCTTAAAAAAAAAAGAGAGAGATCTCTATTCCTTGGAGAACCCTGACTAACACACATGACAATCTCCTTTTTTATTTGCCGTTGATTGATTCAGGGTGAGTCAAGTTTTGTCAATGTGTTATAAGGGGAAATCTGCTGGCGGCTCTAGGGAATATTTTCCTTTCCTGAATAAAATAGCTATGTAAGGAGAAAGGCATTTCAATTGATGCTTTCCTTTATTGCTTTGAACGTTATCAGGTAGGAATATAATCTGGCAGCCACTTTGTGACCATGAGGGAAAGTCATTGCCAATACAGGATGGCAAAGCTGAGAGATGGAAAGATCCTTAATTGCATCCTTGAGTCACCTAAACAATCAATCCTGGACAACTTTTACCTCTGGGACACTTTTTTAAGTTAAATAATTGTTTATTATGCCCTTATGGTTTACATTACTTTCAGTAGGCTATGGTACCCTTTGTAACTAAGAGTATTCTGTTGCACCTTATCCAAATGTTCTCAGGACACAAGCTCATCAATGAAATGCGAGAAGAGAATTATCAAGACATAACGGATTATGCCTGGCATTTCCTTCTGTAGTAGCTCTATTTTTTTTTTTAATGTTACATTAAAAAAATATAAGAGGTTACTATATACCCTCTATCCCCCTTCACCTCATTCCTCCCACATCAATAACCTCTTTCATCATTGTGGCACATTCATTACATTGGGTAAATACATTTTGGAGCACTGCTGCACCACAAGGATAATAGTTTACCCTGTAGTTCACACTCTCCCCCAGCACATTCAGTGGGTTATGGCAGGATATATAATGTCCAGCATCTGTCCCTGCAATATCATTTTGGACAGTTCCAAGTCCCAAAAATGTCCCCACATCGCATCTCTTCTTCCCTCTCCCTGCCCTCAACAGCTACAGTGGCCACTTTCTCCACCTCAATGCTACAATTTCTTCCATTACTAGTCACAATAGTTTTATAGTAGAACATCAGTAAGTCCACTCTAATCCACATTTTATTCCTCCATTCTGTGGACCCTGGGATGGTGATGTCCACTCCGCCTCTATATCAAGAGAAGGCTTAGATTCCACATAGATGATGGATGCAATTTTCCTTCTTACAGTTGTAGGCACTCTAGGTTCCCCGGTGTGGTGGTTGACCATCTTCAGCTCCCTGTTAGCTGGCCTGGGTAAGTCCAATGACCAGAGGGTAGGAGACGCAAGTCTGCTGAGGCTCAGGGCCCAGGTGGCACATGGACAGTCCAGAGATTCAGGTCTCCTGAGTATACACCAACCCCAGCACCAACCACAGGTTCAGTAAAAGTGACAGAAGAGGCATGTGTAGAAAGGTCACATCTGAGTCCGAGAAAAATGTTCCACCCTAATTGCACTAAATACTTGTGGCTCCCTAATTGTACCATGCTGCCTCATAGTTTTGAGCTATAGTTTGTGCATCTCTTTGCATCTAGGAGGTCTTTCTTCTCTTTACCTGGCTAAATTCTACTGCTCATTTAAGAATCAGCACAGATCCACATCTGAGTTATTATAACAGAAAAGGACTAGGTAAGAGGTAAGACTCAACTTTGGAGTCAAACATCCTTGGTTTGAATGCTACTTTCACTTTTTGCCAATATGTAGCCCTAGGTGAGGTATTGAACTTCTCTGATTCCTTCTTTGTAAAAGGGGGTGATAGATAATATTACCAGTATCTATACCATAGGGTTGAGGTGAGGATAATGTGAATGATGTGATACACCTAACATTCCTCCTGTAACTGACACAAATACACAATATTTGTTTTGTTATTGTAGCATTCCATGTACACCTTTGTCAGAGTATTTACCAGAATGCACAATTTGTCTTCTCCACTCAAATGTGGGCTTTTGGAAAGACAACAATGGGTTCTCTATAGCTCTCTATCCACATGTAATTCACTAAACTCAACCATTCTGTCCACATGTCATAACAACTTTGAATGTTCCATCAAGGGGTTTTAGCCTTTTTTCAGCCTGGGCTGTAGTGTATGGTGACACATCTTCTGCATTCTACAACAGGGCAGTTTTGCAACCAGGCAGCTTTTCCTGAATGGTGACTCCTGACATCTCCTCCACAGTCTGGGAGGCATTAATTCTTGCACAACAGCTCTCTTTCAGCAATCTTACTCAAAGTATATTCCACCCTCACCCATGCAGTTTGTTTAGAACTAAATTGTTTTTGTAAACCCCACAATCTCTCAGCATCCAAACTGTCTGCTTTCTCTCACCCAAACAATTCTAGAAATCCCACATAGGCAGATATTTCTCCAAGTCTGCCTGATGAAACCTGAAGTTTCAGCATCTTCCCAGCCCACCCAGCACACCCCACCCCCACAAAAAAAAAACAACAAAAAAAAACACTAGTCTCTTTCTTCTAGAAATAATTTGCCTTTTAAATATGGAAATATTTTCTTGTTTATAAATTTAATTGTTTCATCCTAAAGGTTAATGGAATTGTCCATCTTATTGTTGAATCCCTTTATTTTTTAGAAAAGGAAACTGAGTTCAGAAAGAGGATGAAAATAATCATAGTACTTTACTGTCTCAAATTCTGAAAGTTAGAAATTATGATACCTGCTAAGGGTCAGATTTCTTAGGAGCCACTCAACTCCAGTTGAGCAGGAGTTAAATCAACTCTAAAGATTACAGTGACTCTAATCCAGCACTCACTGCATACCAAACTCTAATCCAAATATCTCACATGCGTTGACTTATTTAATCTTCACAACAACACTGTGAAGCAAAGATTGTTATCATCAGCCCATTTCACACATGAGGAAACTGAGACTCAAAGAGTTTTAAGACATTTGCCCTAAATCATCAGCCATAATTAATTTGGACACATTCTTCTGTCTCCAGAATTTGTGCCTTGCATAGAACTACATTAATCAACAACAATGAAAGTTAGAAAAAAAGGGCTATGTCTATAATTTTTACCTGTTTTATCTTTTTTCTTTCTTTTTTGGTGGTACCAGAAATTGAGCTCTAGATCCCTGGATCTTGTACGTGCAAAGCAGGTGCTCAACCACTGAGCTACACCCATTCTGCTTTATCTGGTTTTTAGTTATATTCTAAGTATATTCACTTAACAGAGATTAAATTCACTTGATAATTATTTTTTGAGAAGGTATCAAGTGCCAGATAATGTGCTTGGTTCTAGAGCTCAAAGGCAAACAAAACAAAACACGGTTCAGGTGTAGTACATCAGTCCCACAAAAAGATATGCCCACGTTCTAATGCCCAGTACCTGTGCATGTGACTTCATTTGGGAATAGAGCCTTTGTAGATGTAATGAGGTTAATGATATCATGTTGGGTTTAGGTGGGTCCTAAACCCAATGGAAGTATCCTTATAAGAAAAAGTAGATGGAAATTTGACATGGGAAGGCCACGTGCAGATGGAGGCTGAGACTGGAGTGTTACAGCTACAAGCCAAGGAACGCCAAGTGTTGCCAGCACTCACCAGAAGCTAGGAGGAAGGCAGGGAATAGATTCTGCATCAGAGCGCACAGAAGAAACCAACTCAGTTGGTTGATACCTTGATATCAGACTTCTGGCCTCCAGAACTCTAAGAGAATAAATCACTGTCTTTTAAATTCACCCCAGTTTGTGGTAATTTGTTATAGCAGCCCTAGGAACCTCATAGACTAGGGCAAGCAGCTTACCATCTAGGGATGCAGGTTTAATCCATTGAAGTCAATTAAATAGAATTAGATGAGGATGATGGAAGAGAGGAGTCAACTTGGATGGAAGCCTTTTGTGTGGGAGGTATAGGCATCACAGTCTTCATATGAAACACCGTGTGGTGAGCAAACATTAAAAGCTAAAAAATAATTTTACCATTTCATTTATCAATATGTATATTCTAGAATGACACCATAATGATTATAATTTCCATCTTCCTCATCACAATATATAATTTGGTCCTTCTGTTCAACCTAATTGTTCCTTGGCTTCATTCAAATAGTAAGACTATGGTCTGTTAACACAGTTTCTCTTGAGCAGGCTGAGTCATCTAGGAGATAAATGTTTAGGACATTTTCTCTGTCTTGCTGATCATTTTGGACTGGTATAAGTACTGCTATATTTTCCTAACTTGGGGATTTCTCCTTTCAGCACTTGCTGATTAACTATTTTTTTTTAAGATTTATTATTTATTTATTTCTCTCCCCTTCCCTCTCCCCACCCCTCAGTTGTCTGCTCTCTGTCCATTCACCATGTGCTCTTCCATGACCACTTCTATCCTTATCAGCGGCACCGGGAATCTGTGTTTCTTTTTGTTGAAATTATATTGTTGTGTCAGCTCTCTGTGTGTGCGGGCGCCATTCTTGGGCAGGCTGCACTTTCTTTCACGCTGGCCAGCTCTCCTTATGGGGCACATTCCTTGCACGTGGGGCTCCCCTGCACGGGGGACACCCCTGTGTGGCAGGGCACTCCTTGCGCGCATCAGCACTGCTCATGGGCCAGTTCCACACGGGTCAAGGAGGTCTGGGATTTGAACCACCGACCTCCCATATGGTAGGCGGATGCTCTATCCATTGGGCTGATCCACTTCCTGCTGATTAACTATTCATGCTAGAATCATGTTGAGCCAAATGGCAAGTTGGTTTCCCCCAAAAACCTGCCATTTGTCATGCTTTTCCTTCTTGGACCACACATTCATTTGTTAACCCCAGAGCATTCTAGAAAGTTCTGGGCTTTTTCCTTTAGAAATGAATGTGGGGGGAAATGAAAGTTAGTTGGAACCTGCCAATCAATCCAGGGTGTGGTGGTTTCTTTATTACATCTTTCCAGTCTCAGAAGTGTTCCTCCAACGACAAATGAGGATAAAGTATGTAATTGTGCCCTTGACTCCATGGGAAGAAGAGGAGGAGAGAAGGGGAACAAAATGATGAGGGACAACTGAGTGCCCTTCAGGAAATGTGTCTGGTACTGATGCCCTTTCATCAGAGGGCCCCTCTAGTGAACAAATCACAAACTGATTTCATGGAATTCTGATTGATAACTAGGGTTACCATACAATTTAATATGAAGGTGGAAGACTTTTTAGTGTGAAAGTATCCCTGGCAATACTTATGCCAGACAACAGGCATAAACTGGGCCCGTTCCAGGTACCCTTGTCATAACCCGTATAAATGGCTGAATGGATGAGTTTTAACCATGGACCCATCCAAAGTCTGGGGAGGCCAAGAGGGTCTTCACTAATGTCCCAGTATAAGGAATTGCCCAGTTGGAACTTCAATAGCTACTACCAAAATACAAGGCTTGGATTTAGGGTTTCATTTAGTAGTCCAATTTGGGGGAAAAGCAGGATCCTGTATATATTGGGAGGAAGATGTCAAGGTCATGTTACTTTCAGCGATTGGATCTTTCTTATATGTGAATCCCAAACCCAGTTTCCATTAATAAGGGGGGAAGGAGAGGTAGGGAAAGCTGATTCAGGGACTGCGCTTGGTTGGGTTCCTCCCCCACACTGCAGGCACAGGTCCTGCCCAGCTATACTGCAGGATGTGTCCAGGTCCTTCCTCTGAGGAATGCCTGCAGCCAAGAGAACCTTGGTTATGGTTTATACCTCATGACTTTTTCCTAATCTGCTTCATCCTAATCTGTCCTCAGGACATTAAAAAATAATAATCGGGGATCATCCAGAGGCCAAGTATATCAACTCCTGCATTTTTCAACCTCCCCCAGTCTCTGCTTTTTTTGCTAGCACTGATTCAGAAACTTCTGAACAGGATTCAACACCACCCCCCTGAAATCGGGGTCAGGGAGGAATTGGACAGGCTGGGACAGGCTTTTGGAAGCAGGAGAAAGGCTGATCTTCAAAAACAGAATGTACTTAAAGTTCTTGGAAAGTCAAAAGAGGTTAAAACTGCAGTCAGCATCATTTTCCCCTGGTAGAGTTAATGACCTTTCTAACTGACGATCCATGGGTTGAATGTGAACATCTGTCCCAGAGTGGGAAAAAGATGAATATCGGATTTTAAAAATTAGAACCAAAAGCAAATGATCATCATCTTGCACTGATCTTTATAGGGTTATGTCACATCAATTCAGTAATTTATTCAAGTATCAGGCTTTGAGCTCCTACTATGTACTTCTGTTCTCTTAGATGAGTCTCATGGGTGTATGAGAGACAATTATGAGACAATCCATTAAGTGAGATACACGCTATGATAGGAGATGTACAGAATGCTAGCATGGACTCCCAACCCAATCCAAGTGGCAAGGGACATTTCTGAAATTGATAGGCATGTATTTTAGTTACTATTCCAACCTAACCAATACAGTTTTTTCAAAGTCACTGAGTGAATCCTGTGTTTTAATATTTTTTTGTAACTTAAAAGCAGTATATAGCAATGAAAAAAGTGTACTTTAGTTCCTTTTTGAAAATAATCAATATAGTTTTTTCTCAGATTAAAAAAAATTGATAGGATTCCCAGCAACCAATCTGTCTAATGGGAAGTGAACTGAGGAAGGAGCGTGCTCAGGGCAAGGGAACGTGACTGATTTGAGAAACTATGAGAAACTCAATAAAACATATCTGGTAGGACAAGAGGGCAGGAGAATAGGAAGAGATGAGAATGAGTAAGCTTCCATTTCCTCTTTCCTTTTCTTATAATCATAGACTGTGAAAGGAACATTTGTGATCATCAACCCTTTCTTTTAGAAATGAATAAATCCAGGCTCAGAGGAGGAAGTTAATTTGGTCAAAGTCACACTTTTTTAAAAAATGGGAAAATACGCAGACCTGGATTCAGATCTGCGGCTAAATACAGTGACCTGGTCACAATCTGATTATTTTCCTTTTTTAGAAAAGTTGAAACCATAAAAACCTCTGAATTTGTATTCTTGGACAAGAGAGCTACTGAAAATGGGGGAGAGGGGTGGCATGAACTTACTGGAAATCAAATAGAAAGTCCTAACTTCTTATAGCCACAACTTTTATTATTTTCACAGTATTATGACAGTGAGGGTAACTGGAAGTGTGTATCTTCTAAGTAAACACATCTTTTGCTGTTTGTTGCAATTAGTTAGAACCCGTTCACATATCAGTTCTGTGGTCTAGGTGTAAATTAGATATTGTGATTAATCTTCACTCATGAAACAAAAAGAAAAGTGTGTGTGTGTGTGTGTGTGTGTGGATGGGTTTGCATGTATGCATATGCATGAGCATGTGTATATGTGAGAGAAAAAAAGAAAAGTGCAGAATTGAGGACAGAGCATATATTGTTACCAGAAGAAAAGGGGAAGTTGCAGACTGTCAACATTTTTTAAATTGTCCATTGCAATTACCTTGAAGGATGGTGAGAAATTAATGGGAAAAGTGGTATGGGCTTAATTAATGCAAGATGCAGTGAGTGGAAAGTGCAGTTGAATTGCAGGAAAAGGCCAGCCTTCCAGTTTGGCTGGAACTAAAGAACATATAAAAAAGCAGTGGGAAATCAATCTAACAGAAGAGTTCAGGTGTCGATTGTGCTGAATTTTGAATACCAACCCGTTTAATGGATAATGGGAGAACCACAGAAGACTTTTGAAGAATGGAAAGGCATAACTGAAAAGTGCTTTAGGTGGCAGTGAGGATGGAGTGAAGCCTGTGCTGACTGCCCACACTTTCCCCCAACATCGCCAGGCCTTTGGTGACTGAAGCACTAATTCCCCAGCAGCTGATTGTGTTGCACCTGATAGTTCTCAGCTGACTTCTGGGAACTGCTGAGCCTAAGGCCACACTCCCTCCCCACTGCCGGACACCACTGCTGGGCACTCCAGCTCCAGGGCTCTACAGGGGATGGGCTGAGGTCTTTGTTACGACTACTCCACAGCACAGCTTCTCCTTCCACCCAATCCTGTGCCATTCACTCTTTCTACATGTTGATCCAGAGCATTTTCTTCAATAAACTCCCTAAACACCACCTCAGTCTGTTTCCTGGGGAAAAGAATTTGCAACAGAAAGATAAGCTAGAATGTGGGACAGTAACCCAGGATCCCAATTGATAAGCACGAATGGATAACTTTATCCTGGAGGTGTCACTAAGCATCTAAAGAGAGTAAAGGACAAGGGGTATTTGGGAATTTTCATCTCTGAATCCTCAAGATTTGGGCTTCTACCACCTTGTCTCCAACTTCTTGCCAACAACTTCATAAATTACTGTGTTGTTGTTTTTTTCTAGAATCTCGGAGGGATAGTTTTCAAATCTGGCAGCATATCAGAATAACCTTGGGGACTTTGAAAAATAGATTTGTGACCCCGCCTTCAGTCATTCTCTGGGGATACCACAGAAAAAATATATACCACTGCTTTGGTTTCCAAAACACACACTTCCAAGATATTTCTACAGTCATTTCACACACACACACACACACACACACACACACACACACACACACCCTATCAAGTAAGTGGTATTATTATTATTATTTTCCACATTTTAAAATGAGAAAATTGGGGCAGAGAGAAGTTCAGCAATTTGCCTGAGGGCATCCAGCTAGCAAAAAGAAAGAATGAAGATTAAAGACAAGATCTGACTGCTGCCTGATGTTCTTTCCGTTACTTTCCATTACTTTCCATTACTCCACACTGCTCCTTTCAGATCCTGGGAGGCCAGAATTTCCAAGGCAGCCATTACATGTGCTTATTTCTTTTTCCCTGCTTCTACTGAAGAGGTTTCCCCAGCCAACAGTGCCCTCCCACACTCCTCTCCACCTAAACAAACCCTGAGAAATTGTCAGGACCAAACCAAGGTGTTTATAAAGCCATTCAAAATATTGTTGTATCAGGTGCTTTCAAAGAGGTGCTATCCAAGGGGCACTGTCAACACGGAGCTCACAAGGTGTTCTCAGGTAACTTGATGCCAGGGACCTCTCCCATTTCACTTAACCCTCTACCACACCCCTCAGTGCCTGATTATGCTCAGTTCCTTAGTTTGGTTTTTCTTTCTATTCTTTTTTGATGTCTCTTTGTCTTATTTACCCAACTACTTGGGAAGCCCTGAAAGGAAAGAACCAGGCTTTCAACTCAATTTAAGAAACTTCTCTAGGTCCTTTTATGTATCAGGTACTGTATTAGCAAAATGTGGATGAAGCAGACCCAGCCCCTGCCCTCAAAGTGTCTATAATCTATCTCTGCTTTCCACAGCTAGTCACCATTTCATAAATATCAATTTAATTGCATAAACAAAGTGTTACTGGGATACAGAGGAGGGAGTAGGGCAAAGTTATGAGATCAGAAGAAGAGCTATTTGAGCAGAGTCTTGATGGGTAAGTTGGCAAAGTAATCAGTGAGCATTAAATTCATGCCTAAAAAAGGAAGATATCTTAAGAGATGTCTGTTGCTGACTTAGGCTCAAGGATTCATTGACTGATTCAACAAATATTTATTGGACACGAGAATCCTAGGAGTTATTATTTATACCACTCTTTTTCTTACTCTCTCACATTTAATCCATCAGCCAGTACAACCTACTTTGCCCTTTAAATGTCTTTCAAATCCATTCACTTCTCTTCATCTCCATGACCACCACCAGGACTTCTCCAAAAGTTTACCAAGTGGCCTCTTCATCCAGTGTCTACTCTTGCTCCCTTCCAATCCATTGCCTTACAGCAGAACCTGTATCTTCACCATGCAATTCTTCATTATACCCCCCACTCTGCTCCCAAGACACTTAGGGTAATGGGTAAAATTTTACCCTGACATGGTAAGGACCTCCATCGTTAGGGTCCTTCACCTTTGGGACCCTTCTTATCTGTCCAGCCTCATCGGGCTCTTTATTTCATGTCATCCAGGTTGGCTTTCTTTTATGCCTCCTCCTACCACATGGCCTTTGCACATCTGTCCCTCTGTTGAGGATGCTCTTTTCCACCACTTCCTCCCTCTTCTCCTTAACTCATATTTTTCCTTCTGGTCTCAGAAGAATCACCATTTAGTTAAGAAAGTCTTCCCTGAGCTCCTTTTATCCAGTCTGTGGCCACTGTAACTTTCACATATGGATCCTCTCCTTTGCAGCATTTATCACAGTTAGAACTTTACATTTATTTGCTTTTTAAATTAAAGTTCATCTTCCCCTACCCCCACCTTCTACCCCAGATAGTAAGTTCTACAAGAGTAGGGATTGTGCCTGATTTTGCTCATCAATGAATCTCCAAAGCCTAGACAAATGCTCGGTGCAGAGCAATCTCTCAGATAACTTATTAAATGCCTGAATGAATGAGTGAATCAATGAGTCAATGAATGAATTGATACATATCTTCATGTCTGATGCTGTGTTAGGTTCTGGACATTACAAAGTTATGTAGAAACTGACTTGGTTTCTACCTTCGTGGAGCTTATAGTCTAGTGCTGATTAAGCATGGAGACTGAGTAATCAGGGTGTGTCTGTTAGTAATTTGGACAAGCTCTCCTTGTCTCATATACTTGTGCTGGAGATTTCAGGATCTGGGTTAGGAGGTGAAATTACAGCTGAGTATAGGTGCTTTGCTTTGTTTTGCTTTTTTAGATATTCTCTACAAGGATCCAATGCCACAGTTGAGAAAGAACATTTTCCTCTATATTCAGAAAGGTTTTGTAGTGGACATGTGTTGCTTTGTCGTGGCCCCACGTCTATTTCCCCTTTGTTAGAGCCCTCAGTTTACTTGTGGGAAATCTCCTCTCTTCCATTCTTGCGTGAATGATGGGACTGTCCACCAAATGGCGGGCACATGGCCCAACAAAGCTAACGAGGCTCACTCTTAGGACTTGTCTGATTCATCCTAGTGGACTTGCCCTGGGGAAACTGTAAATGGATACTTGGAGCTTCCCAAGGGCCCTTCCTTTCTGAGTCATTCTATGATCCCTTTAATAACTCTCCTTCTCCTTAGTTAGCAGGAATATATTTCTGTTACTTGAGCCCAGCCCTCTTCAATCAGGCTTCCACTAGCACAGGAATGGGTAGACTATAAGCCTGCAGGCCAAATCCAGCCCACTGCCTATTTTAGTATATAAAGTTTTACTGACACACAGCCATGACCATTTTTTGTAATGTCTATTGTTGCTTTTGTGCTGCAAAGGCTTGCATACTTGTGACAGAGACCATGTAGCTCACAAAGCCTAAATTATCATCTGCACTATAGAATTAATCCCTAATGTCCCAAGATATCCATTGAACATATTAATTAACTTCTCTTCTATGCATCTAGAGTGGCATTAGATATGCACAATCCTTAGGAGAACTGAGAAAATAGTTAAGTCAAGTAATTTTCTAATGGGCTTCATTTTTCCTTTCTTTAAAGGCTGCTTGCACCTGAAAAGTCCCAAACACTCCACTGGTTGTTTTTTTATCTGACTTTCTAGGTGCCTCTGATTCTCTATACCGGCTCTTTATTATACTTATCTAGAGAATGTTGTTGGGAATTGAGCGAAGAAGTGGGATTGGAACCCAGATACTATAAACATTTGTGAGTCTTAGAAAAGTTCTTTTGTTCTCTCGGCCTTAGCTTCAGCTTCATCTTTTACATAATGAATGGATTAAACTAGGGTTCTCTTCCAGCATTCTGTAGTTCCTCTAAACAAAGATGAAGGAAACCAGATATATAAATAATAGTTAAAGAAATCATTGTGACAAGGATGTGGGAAAGAAAGAGGCTATGTAAGATGGGGAAGAGCATGAGCTGGTATGTAAAGCTATGTGCAAAGGAAATTGTGTATGTATGTGTGTTTTCATTTTTTTTAAGCAGTAAATATCTGCATTAGTTTGAATATTGTCTTATCTGGACCCAGTGGGAGAAACTAGATGGTCAGCAATGGCTTATTTAAGTCCCAAACTTAAATCTGTGGAAATTAACCTCTTAGTGGGAAATTTGGAGAGAGCTCCTAAGAAAAGTTTGTTTTATTTTTTACTCTCAGACTTGTTCCAAAAACACCATTGAAATTACACCCTAGAAAGCACCTACTTACATTCCTTTAATGAGCAATCCCCTGTCAGTAGACACAAGTTTGAACCTGTCCATTTACCTTAAACAGACTATCCATCTGAACTGTTTGCAATGGCCCCAGGCTACAGGTAGTTTAAAGCTCCACTATCAGATTGCTTCTCAGTCTTCTCCTCTAGACTAAATAGTCCTGATTTTTGTCAGCAGCTTTTCATTCTGTAGGTTTCTCCTTACTTAATATTGCACTGAGCTGGATTTTCATCCTACCCCATGCAGGGCTGGCATCAAGCTTTTTAGGAACTCAGAGTCCATCTCTGGGACTTGCTTGCTCCAGGTCCCCTTTTCCTCCTTTTTAAAATATCTCCATGTTCACATGTTAAGAGCTAATAACAATTGTCCACCCGAGATGCTCAAGCATAAACTTGCAAAAATCAGGGAGGTTGATGAAATAAACCTAAAAATCCAGGGCATCCATCCTATAATTAAGACCCAGTAAGGTATGGACAAAGCAGGTCAGCGAGGCCACCTTATGGCCTCTACAAATTAAAGGGCTCCAAAGGGAAACGTTCCTTTCTTTCAGAGAGTGGTTCTTCTAAGTAGTGCATTAAATAAATGTTTGTTGAGCATCTACGGTGTAGCAAGCATTGTGTTAGGTGATGGGGCATACAAGGAAGCATGAGAGACAGGGTCTCTGCCCTGGTGCTTATAGGCTAGTGGAAGGGCATTGGAAAGGGAACGTGTTACAAACAATAGGGGAGAAGTTGTAGCTCAGTGGTTGAGCACCTGCTTCCCAAGTGCAAGGTCCGGGGTTCAATCTCTGGTACCTCCTAATGTATGTATGTGATTACAACAAAGTGAGTACATTCTATGGTGGGAAAAATACAGAGGCCTCTAACTTAGAATTGATGGGGGCAGGGAGCACTTAGAGGTGACAAGTCAGGTTGGACAGGAGGGATATGACATTCTAGGCAGAGGGAGCCTTGTTCAAGGACGTGAAATAATATCAAATCATGGAACAGAGGGGCGGTGTTGAGAGAGCAGCCTGCTGGGAAAGGTGGGGATCCAAGCATGCAGGACCAGTAAACCAGTTAAGAAGATGAAAGCTACTCTACAACAGTGTGGTTCTTCACGAGGGGACATTTGTCTGGAGACATTTTTGGTTGTCATATCTTGAGGGGTGCTACTGGCATGTAACGAGAGGGGCCAAAGGTATACTGAACATCCTGCAATGCACAGGACAGCCCACTCCCCATAAATTATCTGACCCCCCCCCCCCCCGCAACAAATCAGCTGATACCAAATGCCGATAGTGCTGAGTTGGAGAAGCTCTGCCCAGGAGCCACAGGAGCCTCAAAAGGAAGAGAACAGCAAGATCTGATTTTTGCTTTATAACTTTTACTCTGGACACAGAGAGGTGGTGGAAAATGTAATGGAAGGTGCACAAGCCAGGAGAAATAGTTTATTGTGGTCAGGCAGGTAAGAGATGAGATAAGACCTTCAAAAACCCTTAGCCAGAATAAAAATTTAAAAAGCCATAGAACTGTACAACAGAAAGAGTGAACCCTAATGTAAACTATGGACTATAGTCAATAGTGTAATTATAATAATATATATTGTTTCGCCAATCAATTTAAACAGAAGTACCACTAATGCAAAAAGGTTATTAATAGGGAAAGCTGTGTGTGCAAGGGGAGGGGGTAAATGGGAATTCTATACTTTCTGTATGATTTTTCTGTAAACCAACGACTTCTCTAAAATAAAATAAAAAAAAAAACCCCAGCCAGTGGCCCTGCCACAGACTCTCGTCTAGGTTTCCAATGTCAGTATCAAAGGGCCACTATGAAAAGAAAACAAAGAACAACTTCCATATGAATATAGAAGCAAAAACTCCCAACAAAACACTGGCAGATCAAATCAAACTACATATAAGGATTATACCCCATGGCCAAGGGTGCCTTATCCCCAGAATGCAGTGGTGGGCCAACCTAACAAAATCGCTCACTGTAGTAACACTACATTAAAAGAATGGAGGGAACAATCTATGATCACTTCAATAGCACAGAGAAGGCTTCTGATGAAATCTACCAGGATTTCATAATAAAATTGCTCAGAAAAATAGGAATGAAAGGTAACAACCACAACAAGTAAATACAGAAAACTCATAGCTAATATCATAGTCAATGTGAGAAACAATGAAAGCTTGCAATGAAAGAATGAAACCTGAGGTCAGGAACAAAACAAGGATGCCCACTGTTACCACTTCTATTAAAAATTAAACTGGAAGTTCTAGCCAGGGTTATTTGGCAAAAAAAGAGAAAGGCATTCAAATCAGATTCCAAAAACTACCACTGTTCTCAGATGATATGATCGTTCATATTGAAAATCCCAAAAAATCCACAAGAAATCTACTAGAGGAAATAAATTCAGAAAAGTTGCAGGGTATAAGATAAACACTAAAAATATCAGTTTTGTTTTTCCATACCAGGAAAGAACACTCTGATATGGGCATTAAACATCAATTCCAGTAGCTGCAACACCTACTCTGCAGTTCATTGGTATCACCCAGGATAACTAACAAGGAGGTGGGGATGGACAACCACCATACCAAGGTCTCAAGAGAGTCTACAACCGCAAGCAAGAGAGTCCCATCCATCAGCCATAAGGGATTGAAGCCTCCTCTCAATTAGAGGTGGAGTAGGTATCCCCATCCCAGAATCCTCAAGATTGGGGAATAAATTACATACAAGAGTGGATTTACTCATATTCTACTATGAACTTACTGGTATTCCAGCAATGGAAGAAATTATATAATTGATGTGGATACAGTGGCTGCTGGAGGTGCTGAAGGCAGAGAAAGGGAAAAAGAGGTGTAATATGGGGGCATTTTTGGAATATGGAATTGTCTTTACTGACACTGCAAAAACAGATACAGGTCACTATATATCCTAAAGAATTGAGTGAGAGTGAGTAGAAAGAATGTAAACTATATCCATGCTTTGTGGCAATGCTCCAAAAGTGTTCATCAATTGCAATGAATGTACCACATTAATGAAAGAAGTTGTTAATGTGGGGAAGGGTGGGAGGTGTGTGGAATGGGGCATTTGGAAATTCCTTCTATTTTTTGTGTAACATTTTCTGTAACCTAAGTACATTTGAAAAAATAAAATATCTTTTAAAAAAAAAAAAAAAAAGGGCCACTATGTGAGTTTCTAGGCACTGCTCTCTCCTTACCAGTGAGGAACAGAATGCGGAAAAGATAATGAAGTAAAATAATGGACTTCATTTTCACCTTTTGTATATCTCACTATTTTGTTGCATCCGTGCTGAAGGCCTATAAGATAAAATACTGTGGATCAAAGCTTCAGCCGACTTTCTCATTAAATGGTAGGGTCTGGATATTTTAAACCCACCCACAGACACACGAACACACACAGAAGGCATGAACCTATGTATTTGTGGTGAATGTTTTGCCTTCTTTGTAACAGGTGGAGGCCTATAAATGAAACATAGTGACAAATGCTTGGCAGGATAACCTGTTCCCATATTATTAGGTCAGTTTGGAAGCACTGGAAATATCTATGATTAAAAACAATATAGGATCTATGTAAATATAGAGTTTCTACATACTGAACTCTAGCACAGGGGAAAATACAGTGATTCCCACTCACCTCCTCCCTGGTCCCTCCCCATTTCCCAAATGAAGCTTCTAATAATAGCCAGTAGTTTTTCAGCACTCTCCATATTCCAGGTCCTATGCTGAGCACTTCAGGTATATATTTGTCATATAATATTCACAATCCTGTAAATCAGGTATTCCCTGCCCCCCAATATCATATTTAAGGAAACCGGAGGCTTAGGGAGAATAATATATAGTAATTTGTCCAATGTTGCAAAGCTAGCAGCTGACAGAGCGTAGATTTCAAACCAGGAATGAGGGCATTTTCTCTCAAGTTTGTCCCCAAGAGCCTGGCTTTTTGAGTCAATTGCAATGCACAATGTCAAGAGGCCACCTGATAAGGCCTTTTCTCCAGCATCCTGTCCTTGGAGGTAAGGCTGACCTCTTGTTAAACTCGGGCCATCTCCGTGTTGTTTGAGGAATGGCCAAGCCCAGCAGGATCCAGCTGTCTGGGTCTTGGCCACTTCAAGTCTACATACTCTGCATCCTCTGCCGCATTTCCCCCCCCCCCCCCCCCCCCCGCCATTCTCTCTATGGTGTAAAGGTGTTCACATAGCATCTCTCTCCAGAAATTACTATCACAGAGAGATGACTGTCAAAGCCCCAGGACCAAATCAATAAAGCCCATCACTCCACCATGAGTTGTTCTGAACAACACCCGAGTCCCAAGTTTGACTTAAACAGGCAGGGGGAAGAGTTGAGATTAAGGCCAGAAGTGCAAACCCAGAACTGACAGGGTCTGCATGTGTTTGTTCCCTCCAGGAATCATGGGATGTTTTCTGGCTATTCAACGATAAGAACTTCTTATCGCTCTTGGCACTTTCACATGTTTTCCTATTTTGCTTTTGGAAATGGGTGCTTTTCCTGTTGCTGGCCATTCATCCTGAGAGCACAGCCAAATGTCCAGAGGCTTTCAAAGAAATGTGCAGCTGTCCCTGGACTCAGTCTCTGTGCAAGATATTTTTGAAGGACCCAGAATGACTGACCTTCCAGCAATACACACACAGGCAAAAAAAAAAAAAAAAAGAGGATATTTTTTTCCTTCTGAACCAATAATTCATTTTCTCCAACCCAATGGCTCTCTGTAGAGGTCTAAATTCCTAGAGAGGACTGCATGGCACTAGGTCTTTTGTTGCCCAACAGTTTTAGCTGAGTCAGGTTACTTGCTGGAGGCAGACAGAACTAACCCTCCATTTAGGCAACTTTTCCCCAAACGTCTGGACAAGGGCTTCACATTGCCTAGACATGCACACATCTTTCCTATTAAAATTGCAAAGAGATCTGGGCTTGGGCAGGGGGTGGGGGTTGTCTGTTTTCCAGTTACTAACTATTACTGAGCTGAAAACCCTTTGTTGGAAATATCCTGTGCTGAGACACAGAGCAAAACACTGACAGAAGCTATGTTGCCTCTGGTTTTCTCTTTGGAGGCGGAAGGTCATGCATTTCCCATATCTAGCACACACCCTCCTGGCAAGAGTGGGCTCTGACTTTGGTCCTCAGTAGACTCCTGTCTTGGTTTCCTATGGCCACTGTAAAAAAATTACCAAAATCTTGGTGGCTTGAGACAAGAGTAACTTATTATCTCCTAGTTTTGGAGGCCAGAAGTCCAAAATCAGTTTTACTGGGCTGAAACCAAAGTGTCAGCAGGGCCACGCTCCTTCAGGAGACTGTTCCTTGCCTCTTCCAGTTCCTGGTGGCTGCAGGTGTGTGGTCCCAACACTCCGGCTTTCAAGGCCAGCACCTCCATATCTCCCTATGCTCTGTCACACGGGCTTCACCTCCGTTGGTCAACTCCCCCTCTCCCTTTCTCTCAGAAGGACATTCAGGAATGCATTTAGGACTCACTGGGACAATCCAGGATGATCTCCCCATCTCAAGAACCTTGACTTAATCACACCTGCAAAGGCCCCTTTTCCATTGTTTATTTACAGGGATTACAGAGAACAAGACCATTATCTCTGGGCACCGTTTTTCAGCCCACTACAAACCCCTCCTAGCTTGGGTGGAAAACACTCACGTATACACATGCATAGGAGCGACTGGGAAGGACGTGAATTCACGTGACATGTGTCTTATTCAGTATGTATATATTCACTTAAAGCTCATCCGCTCTATCCACCTAACTGTATGTACATTGCTTCCTTCTAGTCCAGGGCTTTCAGTTTCAGGGCTGTCGACCCCTTGGGCTGGATCAATCTTTGTTGAGGGTCAGGAAGGGCTCTTCTGGGCATTGTACTATGTTCAGCAGCATTCCCCATCTCTACCCACTAGAGTAGGGTGTGAAAAATACAGGACACACACTTAAAACTGAATTTCAGATCAACAACAAATAATTGGAATAAAAATGACCTGTACAATAGTTGGGACCCACTTAGACCAAATTATTCTTTGTTCTGAAATTTAATGTCACTGGGAGCTCTGCATTTTCTCTGTTAACCATACTCTCAAAACCAGTCACACCCCCTTTCTGGTGGTGACAAACAAAACCATCTCCAGACATTTCCAAATATCCCCTGGGAAGCAATATCGCCCCTGGATTCAAGCCACTGATCTACTTAATAAAAAACAAACAAGACTGGAGGAAACATGTGACTGTTCAAAATGTGTGCAGGCTGGTAATTGCCGTTGCTTATCTGCAAAGCTGTGGGGTCCCAGAACCTCAGGCCGCGTGGACACCAGCGTCTCCCGGGGGATCGTGCGCCCCGCCGCTGGTGGGAGCCGTGGTTTGGGGAAGGTCCTCCTCACAGTTGTCCTGCCCAGCCCTGTGCCTTTCAAGCCTTGGCGCCTCAGGCTGAGCAGCGGGACCAGGCATGATCTCCCACCCCCCCTTCTCCCTCTAATTTATTTTAATTATCCTTCCCCCCACCCCTTAGTCCTTAAGCTCTTCTTAGGAGCAAGTGGCTCTCTCATGCAACTAAGTTTGAAGGCGCCAAGAGACAATTGTCTGGCAGAGCTGGGCTGTGAGGTCCTTCCACTGAGGCTTTTGATTTCAAGCATGTCCCTACTGGTAGGAAATCCAAACAAAAGAGGGACTAGAAGGTGAGTGCCTCTCCCTCCCTCCAGCTTTTCTATACGGATAACCAGAGACTCTTCCTCCACCCCACCCACCAGCTGCCTCTGCACTGTATCAGATTTGGCTTTGAAAAGGTTTCTCCAAATATAAGCCTAATGTGCGCACACAGAGATAGCAATCAGGTGCACATATTGCATGTCTATATAAACAAAGCCGTGTGTATATTTCCCATATTAATGACAGATCTATGTGGTGAGATAATGGGGGAGGGGGAGTGACAGACCAAACACACAGTCACCAGACAAAGAGATGGGGTTTTGAAGTCTCTGACCCAAAATAAAATTAAACACGAATAATGCTCAGCAATAAATCCCCTAATAAGAAGGGGCTGTTATCTATGGCAGGACTGGTGGAGGCTAAAGGGGAGATCTGTCAGACTTTCATTATATGGAAGCTGGATGTAGGTTCTGTTCCAGAGCTGTCTGGTGAAGGATGAGTATTCCATTATTTGCTACTGAGCTCTTGTCTAATCCTAAAAGTCATTAGAGTCATTAACACCATCCTCAAAGAGTTTGTATTAACTAGCTGCACATGGCCGTATAGTGCAGTAGTCAAAAAACAAAGTTGATGCTTAGGAAAAGTTTTAAGAATAACTGAATGAATGAATTCAGGTAAACATGGTTTGTGGCTCCCAGAAGTGAGAGACTAAGATGAAATGCATAGAAAGAGAAATATGCACAGAACAGACAGAAGATGTAGTAAGAATTACATGGGAAGAAGGAATTGATTCCAGGATAATAGTTCCAGTTCTCGGCCTGTCTGGAACAGAGCAGGCAGGCTTCAACTTGGACTCTCTCTGGCACGGGAAATGGGTAGATTTGGTTTTTTAAGATCGGCCCTTTGGTGTACATAATGAAGGCAGCTATACAGGCAGCAACGAGGACTTACAACCAGAACAGACACCAAGTGGGATGTATTCCCACCCATTTCAGCTTCAAAGTCTTCCTCGTTGACTACTCCGATGACTGCCATTTTATAGGAAGGAATAGGTTCCACTGGTTTGAGGATGTTCCAGTCTTTTAAATGCCCATATCCAGGGGATAATCCATTGAATCTTTATTTGTTTACTGAGACAACAATTACATATAGTGAAATATGAAGATCTTAATTATATGGGGCAATGAAACTGGCAAATGTGTATATCAATGTAGCTACCATCCCAACCAAGATACACAACATTTCCACCAACTTGGAGAAGTCCCTTGGTACCTGCGGTATGCTGGAGCCAGCTCAACACAGACAATTCCGTGCATCTCTTCCCAAATCTGTGTGCAGTAGTGATGTCACTGTGGTAGCTTAAAAACCTCCATGGCAAGAATCAGCAAACACTGAGTATCAGGGATTTTTTCCCCAGAGAGCCAGCTAACAAGCACATCATTGCTCTAGTCCTTTTCTAGACAATGCCCCTTCCCACAGAGGCAAATCACCACAGATTTAATTTTGCCTGTTCTTGCACTTCATGTGAACAGAATTATATTGTGCATCTTGCTTTGTTCCTTCAACATATTGTTTGTAAGAATCAGCAGTGCTGTGTGTTTATCAATAGTGTATTCCCTTTTTATTGCTGAGTAGCATTCCATTGTATGAATATGACATCTTTTGTTTATCTAATTTCCCATGGGGGGACATTTGGTTGCTTTCCAATTTTAGATTATCTTTTAAAGCTTCTATAGACATTTTTTTTTACAGAGTTTCTTATATCTTCATTTCTCTTAGGTGAATATCTTGGAGTGGAATTGACAGGTCATAGTTCCCAAAAAGGTGTCCGAAGGGGTTGTACACAAGAACTGTATCAAAGTTCCAGTTGCTTCACATACTTGCCAGCATCTGATGGTGTCTGTCTTTTTTGTTTTAGCCACTCTATTGTTTATGAAGTGGTATTTCATTGTGGGATTTTTATTTACATTTCCTTGACAACTAATATTAAACATCTTTCCACATACTATTAACTATTTCTATGCCTTTTGTGATGTGTCGATAGAATTTTGTGGAATGTTTGATAGAGTTCACCAACAAATGATCTGGGTCTACAGATTTCTTTTGGAGAAGGTTTTCCTTGTATTTAAAAAAATGTTGTTCTAATACCATACATACAACCTGAAATTGTCCCTTTTAACTACATTCAAACATTTAATTCAGTGTTGTTAATTATATTCACAATGTAAGGAAGGTGGTTGTTATGGATTCAATTTCTTTAATAAATACAGGGCTGTTCCAATTTTTCTACCTCATTTTTTGTTAGTTTTCTTAATGTGTATTTTTCAATTAATTTATCCACTTTTTTCTAGTTTGTTGAATATGTTGGCCTAATGTTCATAATATCTCCTTATTATGCCTTTCATGTCTATAGAAGTTTTAGTGGTAGCTCCTCTTTCATTCCTGATATTAGTAATTTGTTATTTCTCTCTGTTTCCTCCATCCACCTCTCCTCTTTTCTGGATCTGCTTTGCTGAGAATTATACTAATTTTTTTTATCTTTTCCAAGAGCAAACTTTTGACTTCATTAAATTTCCCTGTGTTTGGCTATTTTCTATTTCACTGATTTCTGCTCATATCTTTATTTCATTTCTTCTACTTGATTGGGGTTTGTTTTATTCAATTTCTTAAGGCATCTTCTTTTCTAATATGAGCATTTAATACTATAAATTTCCTTCTAAGCACTGTGGCTAACAGCTCATAAATTTACGTGTATTAATTTTTTAAGATAATTCAATTCAAAATATTTTAATTACCCATGTTACTTCTTTTTGATTCATGGATTATTTAGAAATGTGTTGTTTAATTTCCATAATAAATGGGGATCTTGTAGATATCATATTGATTTCTAATTTAATTCCATTATGCCCATGATTTAAACCCTTTAAAATTAACTGAGATTTACCTTATTGCCCAATATTTAGTCTATCTTGGAGAATGTTCTATATGCACTTGAAGATATATATTCTACTATTGTTGGGTGGAATGTTTTATAAACCACACATAAGTTCATGTTAACTGATAGTGTGGTCCACATCTTCATATTTGTATTGATTTATGTCTAGTTGTTCTATCAGTAAGGGAGGGGTGTTAAACTCTCAAACTGTGGATTTGTCGGTTTGTGTTTCTCTTTTTAATTCATCAACTTTTGTTTCTTATATTTTAAAGGACTCTTATTGGATACATATTGATTTAGGATTGTTACTGCTTTCTGAAGAATTGGCCCTTTTATCATATTGAAATTCCCCTTTTTATTCTTTAGCAATCCTCCTTGTGTTAAAGTGGACATTCTCTCATCTTAATTTAGCTGTACCGTCTCTCTATGCTTATTCTTTTTTTTTTTTTGTCTTTATTTTTTAATATTACATTAAAAAAATATGAGGTCCCCATATACCCCCTACCCCCGTTACCCCACTCCTCCCCCCCATTACAACAATCTCCTCCATCATCATAAGACATTCATTGCATTTGGTGAATAATCTCTAAGCACCATTGCACCTCATGGTCAATGGTCCACATCATAGCCCACACTCTCCCACCTTCCACCCAGTGGGCCATGGGGGACATACAATGTCTGGTAACTGTCCCTGCAGCACCTTATTCTTTGTTTGATAAATCATTCACTATCATTTTCTTTCAATCTCTCTGGGTCTTTATATTTAAAGTGTATCTCGGACTTCCGGCAAGATGGTGGCTGAGTGAGCTTGCCTTACCGTCTCTCCTGGGAAGAGGCAGCTGGGCACCGCTGGAGGTTCTCCGGGACCAGGCTTTTTCAGGATTTTTTCAGGGCAGGAAGTGTCTGGACATCGATTTGGTGGGAAGGTAATGGAAAGGACTGGTCTATAAGATATAATTTGGGACTTTTCAGGAGGGGGAGGCAAGATGGCGGCTGAGTGAACTTCCCGGTTACTAGCTCCTGGGGGGAATCGGCTGGGAGGCGTCGGAGACTCTTTGGGACCGGCTGTTTCGGGATTTTTCCTGGTCCGGAGGTGTCTGGACATCGATTTGGAGGGAAGGTAACAGAGAGGATCCGTCTGTGAAATATACACGGAGATCCCAGCTACGTGTGGAGGACTCCCTCCTTGGGTAGGCAGAGCCGAGGCAGCTAGCACCGCGCCGAGCCCCGGCAGGCGGCGGCCAGGGTAGCCTAGCTGGGCCGCGGTGGGCAGCGGGCGGGGGATACGAGCCACGCCGCGGTGGGCGGCGGGCGGGAGAGCCGAGCTGCGCTGCGCCTCGGCGGGCAGCGGGCGGGAGAGCCGAGCCGAGCAGCGTTGCGCCGCGGCGGACAGCGGGCGGGGGAACTGAGCCCAGCCGAGCCCAGTCGAGCCCAGCCGAGCCGCGGCGGGCGGCAGGTGGGAGAGCCGAGCCGCGCTGTGCCGTGGTGGACGGCGGGTGGGAGAGCCGAGCCGCGCTGAGCCGCCCGGGCAGCGGGCGAGGGAGCCAAGCCCAGCCGAGCCCAGCCGCGCCGCGGCGGGCGGCGGGTGGGAGAGCCGAGCCGCGCTGTGCTGTGGTGGACGGCGGGTGGGAGAGCCGAGCCACGCTGAGCCGCCCGGGCAGCGGGCGAGGGAGCCGAGCCCAGCCGAGCCTAGCCGCGCCACGGCGGGTGTAGGGCGGGAGAGCCGAGCCGCGCTGCGCCGCGGCGGCGGGCGGTGGGCGGGGAAGCCGAGTCTGGCCGAGCCCCGCTGAGCCGCGGCGGGCGGGGAGGCCGAGCCCACCTGAGCTCGGCCGAGCCCAGCCGCGCCGCGCCGGACGGCGGGCAGGAAAGCCGGGCCCAGCCGAGCCCAGCCGAGCCGCAGCGGGAGGGGAAGCCGAGCCCAGCCGAGCCGCGGCGGGCGGCAGGCGGGGGACCCGAGCCCAGCCGAGCCCAGCTGAGCCTGGCGGCGGGGTTTCTGTTCTTTGGTTTTTTTGTTTGTTTGTTTGTTTGTTTTATTTTTTGTTGTTGTTGTTGTTCTTTTTTTTTTTTTTCAATCCTCTCTTTCTTGTCCCCAATATTCTTCTTATACTATTTTACCTTAACAATACAATAGGTCCTACAGGAAATACCTCACATTTGCTGGGTTTCCTCACCCTCCACGGCCTCATTTCTCTGTGAATAGATTTAGCCTATCTACACTATCCCCTTTCCCCTACAACTTGATATCCTCCACCATCTGCTATCTCTCCTATATTCCATCTCCCTTTCTTTGATCCACAAAGTGTCTAACTCTTAATTTCTAATACCTTTGTTTAGTTTTCCATCTGGTATTCGTCCCTGAAACTATTACCTTTCTTTTCTCTTTCCCTCTCTCACGAAAACAATAGCCTCTTAGTACGTACCACATTCCTCCCATATTCAGTCGTCTACCTCATTATAGGTACTTTCCTACTACTATAACTCTACACAATTTACATGATCTAACCTCCATCCTCCCAGAACTCATATTGTTGCTTTGTAAACATATATCACCAATACTACTTCACACTGTTTCCTTCCTTACACAATTGACTTTCCCCAGCACTAATACTTTCCTTTAAAGTGAGCTTAACTAGCAATAAGAAATTGGAATAAGAAGAACAAAGTGACAAAGAGAAGATATAACACTTACGCAAAAACAACAGCTAATTAATCTCCAAGACTAGACAAAGAAGCTAAGGAACTGATTAAACCCATCAAGAAAAAATGTTGACAAGACAGCAACAAAAATCTACAAACCAAACCAGTAATCAGGAAAACATGGCTGAATCCAATCAACAAACTGAAAATCAGGAAGGGGGGCAGGACTTCGCACAAGCAATGAAAGATCTCAGAACATTTATCACCGACAAATTTGATGAAGTAATGAAAGAGGTTAACAGCGTGAAGACAACACTTGGAGGGGAAATTGCACACATGCGCAAAAAAATAACAGATATGATGGAAATGAACACCACAATTCAAGAAATCAAAAATACACTTGCAGCAAATATCAGCAGACTAGAAGAGGCAGAGCAGAGAATTAGTGATGTGGAAGACAGTGCATTGGAAATCAAACAGATAGTAGAAGTGGTCAATAAAAAGGTAGAAAAAATCCAGATAGGACTTAGGGACCTGAATGATAACGCAAAACGCTCAAACATACGTATTATAGGCATTCCAGAAGGAGAAGAGAAGGGAAAGGGGTCAGAAGGAGTGTTGCAGGAAATAATGAATGAAAACTTCCCAAATCTACTGAAAGAGACAGATGTACATATCCAAGAAGCACAGCGCACTCCACTGGTCATAAACCCCAACAGGCCCACCCCAAGACATATACTTGTCAAATTATCCAATGCTCAAGACAAAGAAAAAATTCTAAAAGCAGCAAGAGAAAAGAAAACCATCACATACAAGGGAAACTCCATAAGATTAAGTGCTGATTTCTCATCTGAAACGATGGAAGCAAGAAGGCAGTGGTATGATATAGTCAAGGTACTAAAGGAAAAAAATCTCCAACCAAGAATACTCTATCCAGCTAAACTAGCATTCAAAAATGATGGAGAGTTCAAAATATTCACAGATAAACAGAAACTGAAAGAGTATATCAACAAGAAACCTCCCCTTCAAGAAATTCTTAAGGGAATTCTGCAGGAAGAAAGGAAAAAACAGGACAGTCAGAGATGGAGGAGAGTGTAAAAGCAACAAGAAAGACAAAAATAGAAGGGGAAAATAAAATGATACAAACAAAGTATAACAAACACAAATCCAACCAAAATATGGCTACCATAAATAACTCTCTAAACGTAATAACACTGAATGTCAACGGATTAAACTCACCTATCAAAAGATTCAGACTGGGACACTGGATAAGGAAATACGACCCATCTATATGCTGCCTACAAGAGACACATCTTAGACCCAGAGACTCATGGAGGTTGAAAGTGAATGGCTGGAAAACAATCATACAAGCAAACAACAACCAAAAAAAGGCAGGAGTAGCTATATTAATATCAGACAAAATAGACTTTAAATGCGAAACAATTGTGAGAGACAAAGAAGGATACTATATTTTAGTGAAAGGGACAATTTGTCAAGAAGATCGAACAATCATAAATATTTATGCTCCTAACAAGGGCGCCTCTAAATATGTGAGGCAAACGCTGGAAAAACTAAGTGAAAGAATAGATGCATCTACAATTATAGTGGGGGATTTTAATACACCACTATCAACTCTGGACAGAACATCTCATGCGACGGTTTGCTCAGTCGGTAGAGGTGGGGTCTGGCTGCGGACGAGGGGTCGGTCCAGCTCTGGATGAGGGGTCGGTCCCGCTTGGGACGAAGGGTCGGTCCCACTTGGGACGAGGGGTCGGTCCGGCAGCAGACGAGGGATCTGTCTCACAAGGGGTTGCGCGGTTCGGCTGACGGGGTCGCCCGGCGAAGCCGGCGACGAAGGGGGTCGCCCGGAGAAGCAGGCGACGAACTGGGGACAAGGGAGGCCAGGCCCTTGTCGGGGGCTCTCAGGACTGGAGGGCGCACGGCAGAAGAACTACCGCGGAGACAAGGTAAACACGCAAGTCCACTTTATTGAGGGAGAGGCAACAGTTTTATAGGGGCTGGGGAAGGCTGATTGGTCGAAGCCACGCCCTGTTCTGATTGGTTGCCGGCGAAAGGTCAGTGGGCGGTACTGGACGGGGGAGGGGTGGTGGTTAGGGATTGGCTGTTGCTGTTGCTGGGGGAAGGGGCAGGGTTTAGGGATTGGTGGCTGCTGTTGCTGGGGTGGAGGGCAGACTTGAGTTTCCCGCCCACGCCCGGCTGTTGCTGCTGTCGGAGGGAGGGAAAAGGGCAGACTGGATTTTTCTGCCCACGCCTGGCTGTTGCTGCTGTCGGGGGAGGGGAAAAGGGCAGACTGGAATTTTCCGCCCTGCGCCTGCGCAGGGAGAAAGAAGAAGAAGGGTGCCGCCCCACAGGCATCGTGTGGCGTCATCCGGGAGGAGGGGCGGCCGCGGAAGCATGGTTGCCGAGAAGGGGAGACCCGAGGGCACTCTGCGCCCATGCCGAGCTTCCTTCAGGGGTGGCGGTGAGTCCGACCAGCCACCCTATTATGGGGGCAGCGGCTTGGCCTGCCGTGGCTGCTCCCCCGCCAGTCCAGCAAACCACACTTCAGCCCGAGGGGTGACCGCAATCTCAAAAGAGAATCACTAAAGAAACAAAACATTTGAACAGTATATTAGAAGAGCTGGATCTAATAGACATATATAGATCATTACACCCAAACACAGCAGGATATACATTTTTCTCAAGCACACATGGAACATTCTCCAAGATTGACCATATGCTAGGTCACAAAGAAAGGCTTAATGAATTCAGAAAGATCGAAATCATACAAAACAATATCTCTGACCACAGTGGAGTCAAGCTGGAAATTTGCAAGGGACAGAGACCCAGACTTCACATGACAATTTGGAAATTAAACAGCACACTCTTAGAAAAACAGTGGGTCAAAGAGGAAATCTCAAAAGAAATCAATGACTACCTTGAAACAAATGATAATGATAACACAACATACCAAAATTTATGGGATGCAGCAAAAGCGGTACTGAGAGGGAAATTTATAGCCATAAATTCATATATCAAAAAAGAAGAAAGAGCTGAAATTGAAGAATTAACTGTACATTTGAAGGAATTAGAAAAACAACAACAAAGTAACCCAACAGGAAGAAGAAGGAAGGAAATAACAAAGATAAGAGCAGAACTAAATGAAATAGAAAATAAGAAAGCACTTGAAAAAATAAACAAGACCAAGAGCTGGTTTTTTGAGAAGATCAACAAAATTGACAAACCTTTAGTGAGACTAACAAAGAAAAAAAGAGAAAAGATGCAAATACACAAAATAAGAAATGAGAAAGGTGATATCACCACTGACCCCACAGAAATAAAGACTATCATAAGAGGATACTTTGAAAAACTATATTCCAACAAAAATGACAATTTAGAGGAAATGGACAAATTCCTAGAAATACATAAGCAGCCCATACTGACGAAAGAAGAAATTGATGATCTTAACAAACCAATCACAAGCAAAGAGATAGAATCAGTCATTAAAAATCTCCCAACTAAGAAGAGCCCAGGGCCAGACGGCTTCACAGGGGAATTCTACAAAACATTCCGGAAAGAACTAACACCAATCCTGTTGAAACTATTCCAAAAAATCGAAACAGAAGGAACACTGCCTAATTCCTTCTATGATGCCAACATTACCCTAGTACCAAAGCCAAACAAAGACACCACAAGAAAGGAAAATTACAGACCAATTTCTCTAATGAACCTAGATGCAAAAATACTTAACAAAATACTTGCTAATCGTATTCAACAACACATTAAACGAATTATACACCATGACCAAGTGGGATTTATTCCAGGTATGCAAGGATGGTTCAACATAAGAAAATCAATCAATGTAATACACCATATAAACAGATTGAGAGAAAAAAACCACATGATTATATCTATAGATGCAGAAAAGGCATTTGACAAAATACAGCACCCCTTCCTGATAAAAACACTCCAAAAGATCGGAATACAAGGAAACTTTTTGAACACGATAAAGAGTATATATGAAAAACCTAAAGCCAACATTGTTTACAATGGCGAAATCCTGAAATCCTTCCCTCTAAAATCAGGAACAAGACAAGGATGCCCATTGTCCCCGCTCCTATTTAACATTGTCTTGGAAGTACTGGCTCGAGCACTGAGACAAGAACCAGATATAAAAGGTATTCAAATTGGAAGGGAAGAAGTCAAAATTTCATTATTTGCAGATGACATGATCCTATATATAGAAAACCCTGAGAGATCTACAACAAAGCTCCTAGAACTCATAAATGAGTTTAGCAAAGTTGCAGGTTATAAGATCAATGCGCAAAAATCAGTAGCATTTCTATACACCAATAATGAGCAAGATCAGGAGGAAATCAAGAAACAAATACCATTCACAATAGTAAATAAAAAAATCAAATACTTAGGAATAAATTTAACTAAAGAGGTAAAAACCTTATACATCGAGAACTATACAAGATTGTTCAAGGAAATCAAAGAAGACCTAAATAAATGGAAGAATATTCCCTGTTCATGGATAGGAAGACTGAATATTATTAAGATGTCTATCCTACCAAAACTGATCTACACATTCAATGCAATCCCAATAAAAATCAACACAGCCTTCTTTAAGGAACTAGAAAAACTAACTATGAAATTTATTTGGAATAAAAAGAGGCCCCGAATAGCCAAAGACATATTGAAAAAGAAAAACGAAATAGGAGGAATCACACTTCCTGACTTCAAAACATACTACAAAGCTACAGTAGTGAAAACAGCATGGTACTCACATAAGGAGAGACACACAGACCAATGGAATCGAATTGAAAGTTCAAATATAGAACCTCATGTATATAGCCATATAATATTCGATAAAGCCACCAAACCCTCTCAACTGGGAGAGAATGGCCTATTCAACAAATGGTGCCTGGAGAACTGGATAGCCATATGTAGAAGAATGAAAGAGGATTACCATCTCACACCTTATACAAAGATCAACTCAAGATGGATCAAAGACCTAAATATAAGAGCCAAGACCATAAAGACCTTAGAAAGCAGTGTAGGGAAACATCTACAGGACCTTGTAATAGGAAATGGCTTCATGAATATCACACCAAAAGCACGAGCAGCAAAAGAACAAATAGATAAATGGGACTACCTCAAAATTAAAGCCTTCTGCACCTCAAAGGAGTTTGTCAAGAAAGTAAAAAGGGAGCCCACACAATGGGAGAAAATATTTGGCAACCATATATCTGATAAGAGACTTATAACTTGCATATATAAAGAACTCATATATCTCAAAAACAAAAAGATAAACAACCCATTTAAAAAATGGGAAAAAGATTTAAACAGACACTTCTCCAAAGAAGAAATACAAATGGCTAAAAAGCACATGAAAAAATGCTCCAAATCCCTAGCTATCAGGGAAATGCAAATCAAAACTACAATGAGATACCATCTTACTCCCATAAGATTGGCAGCCATGAAAAAAAACAGTAGAATACAAATGCTGGAGAGGATGTGAAGAAAGGGGAACACTCATCCATTGCTGGTGGGAATGCAGAAGGATCCAACCATTCTGGAGGACAGTTTGGCAGTTTCTCAAAAAATTATCCATAGATTTGCCATATGACCCAGCAATACCACTGCTGGGTATATACCCATCAGATCTGAAAACAAGGACACAAACCGATATATGTACACCAATGTTCATAGCAGCATTGTTCACCATCGCCAAAAGTTGGAATCAATCCAAAAGTCCATCAACAGATGAGTGGATCAATAAAATGTGGTATATACACACAATGGAATACTACTCAGCTGTAAGAACCAATACACTACAATCGCACGTGATAACATGGATGAACCTTGAGAATCTTATGTTGAGTGAAGCAACCCAGGCATTGAAGGACAAATACTATATGACCTCAATGATATGAAATAAGTTAACTACCTCAGAGAGCTAGAGTCTGGAAAAGTGGCTTACTGGAAATCGGGGGGTGGAGGAAGGATGTGAGTTAATGTCTGTAGGGGTGGAATCTGTGATGAGCTGGGGGTAAGTATGAGCACAAAGAAGGGACAAAATGGGGGCAAGGGGTTACCTTCGGGTGGGGTTTTCTGGGTTTGAGGGGGGCTGGGGATGGGAAGAGGGGTAATATGGTCCAAGAAATAGGTGGGAGGGAGGAGCAACATACAAACATGGGAGAGTGCCAGAAGTTCATTGAGAACTAAATGTTGAGTAAAACGTATCAAAGTATAAGTAGGAGGGTTACCTGGTTAGGACGCTCAGGGGGTATGGTCTGATGCGGGATGGACTCCGGAGGGAATAGCTGAAGGCTCATTTTGCCAAGGTGGGTTCTACCATTGGGTGGGATGGACCCATACCCTGGGGAAGACTAATGCCGTCGAATAGAGAGAACTGTATCTCTCGTGAGAAAGGATGGCTCCCAGGGCATTAGATTGGCAGGCGTTGTGGGCCCTAAGGGGAGGGGAAAATGGACGTGCAATGGATGGAACAAAGGTAAATAAGGGGGCAAAAGAGGAGTTATGTGAGAGTACACGAGGATGAATATAAAACAGCTAATATTACACCAAAAACATATAGGGGACGACAGACTAATAATGAAAACCATAAGACAAAACATAGGATAACTAAAAAATTTAGAAAACTGTACAACCTAAAGTATGGACCACATAGTAAGCACAAATGTTACCTTGTTTGAAAACTATAGTTTCAGAATCTGTACATCAGTTTCAGGAAATATGATATGAATAAGTTAAAAGATTATTGCTGTGGAAGGGAAAAGGTTTTATGGTGGATCTGGGGAAATACTGTATATTGTATATATGAATTTTGGTGATCTAAGACTCTTCTGAAGCTGACATTATGTTGGGATTCACTTTACGGGAAGTTTTGGATCACAGAGTGGTTCAACAATGGCAGTGGAGGAGTACTGATATGGGATGTTATTGACAGGATATATATGGTTGACAGGGAGTTATACAGGGCATATGCCCAGGGTATATGGTAATGTCTATATATACTCATAGTGGAAACAATTAAAAACAACAGCTGGGGGGGTACTGGGCTCCTGGCCGGGGGGTCACTGTTGTGGGCCCTGGGAGAGCAGCGGCAATCCTCCAGGTGCAACGGCAAGAACCAGGAAGGAAGGAGGGCCCAACAGTGGGCTCTTGATACTAATGGCTACACTTTTGAGCCTATGCGCCTGCAATAAGAACAAGGCCTAGAGTAGCATTGTGCCTGGGGGTTTCCTCCTGACAGCCTTCATGTTACTCAAATGTGGCCACTCTCACAGCCAAACTCAGCGTGTAGATGTGATGCATTCCCCCCAGCGTGGGACACGACACCCGGGGATGAGCCTCCCTGGCACCGAGGGATCACTACCACATACCAGCTGAAGAAGCAACTAGAAAATGACCTTGAATTGAAGATTCAATGCGGAACAGCAGAATATACCTGTCTACATATAATAACATGACTTCGGGAAGCAGTTTGACCTAATGTAAGGGGGAAATGGAAAGGAGAAATGAGATTATAAGGCTGTGAGTCTCTAAAAAAGAGTCTGGAGGTTGTCAGAAGGAATAGCCCTATGTACAACTGAACAGAGTCTAAGAGACAGATAAGGTAGATACAACCCCAGGTATTGGTTCTTTTGAGGGATAAAGAGACCCACGGGTTCTATGGTCATGGCAGAAGGGGTTCACTGCCATGACAGATGGCCCTTCTTTGGAGCTGGTGTTTCTGCGTGATGGAAATGGACTCAGAGGGGATCTCTTTTCACAAGACTTGCATGCTACTTTATTGGAATTGTAGTTGGTGCTGGGTTTAAGATATATGTAGGGGATTTGAATCTCTGGACTGATAATATGACACCCAGGCCCAGAGCCTCAACAGACTTCAGCTCCTACACTTTGACTTATTGGACTTAGTCTACTCAGCTAACATGGAGTTGAAGAAGGTCAACCACCACAACATGGAGCCTAGAGTGTCTACAACTAGAAGCGGGAAGAGTGCATCCAGTACCCATGTGGAATCTAAGCCCTCACTTGACATAGGTGTGCAATGGACACAACCAATCCAATGTCCACAGAGAAAACGTGGAATGGGTGTGGGAACGGTAGCCATGGGGGCTGCTGGGTGTGGGGAACGGGAGGAAGAGATGAGATGTGGAGGCGTTTTCGGGACGTGGAGTTTCCTGGATAGTGCTTCACGGACAATTATGGGACACTGTAGATCCCCCCAGGGCCCACTGGATGGAACGTGAGAGAGTCTGGGCTATGATGTGGACCATTGACTATGGGGTGCAGTGATGCTCAGAGATGAACTTACCAGGTGCAATGGATGTATCACGATGATGGGAGAGAGTGTTGCTGTGGGGGGAGTGGGGGGCAGGGGCAGTGGGGTTGAATGGGACCTCATATATTTTTTTTAATGTAATTAAAAATAATAATAATAAATAAATATTAAAAAAAAAAAAAAGTGTATCTCTTGCTTTTTTCATCCAGTCCAGTCTAACAATCTTTTAATTAGAATGTTAACTCATTTACAATTAAATATGCTTTTACATATATAATTGATATACTTGGGTTTAATTCTTCCATCTTGCTATTTGTTTACATATCTCCCATCGTTTTTTGTTCCTCCATTTTGTTCCTTCCTTTCTTTGAATTATCTGAATATTTGTAGTATTCCTTTTAGTCCTTTATTGTCTTTTCAGCTAACTTCCTTGTATTTTTAAGTGATTCCTCTGAAGATTACAGTATGAAACTCTAACTCATCACAGACCTCCTAGAGTCAATATTGAACCACTTCACGCAAAATGTAAAAATCTTGCAACTATAAAATTCCATTTATTTGACTTCCATCTTTTCTGGTACTTTCAATATATATTTCACATCTACTTATGTAGAAACCCTATAATTTAATGTTATTATTTTTATTTAAACAGTCTGTCATATTTCAGAGAATTTGAGAGAAGGAAAAACGGCAGTCTTTATATTGACCACTTATTTACTATTTCTGATTCCCTTCATTCCTTTCTGTGGATTTGGTTTCCATCTCATGTCACTTCTCTTAAGCCAGAAGAACCTCCTTTAATATTTCTTTCATTTCAGATCTGCTTTCAGTGAACTTTCTCAACTTTACTTTATTTCATGGGTTTCCCTCTCTCCAGGATCACAGTCTTGCACTGCCTTTTGTCAATGCTTCAAATTCCCTCGTATGTTTTGTGTGATTTAATAATAATTGTGTTTAGTCTAGAACAAACCACTGTATCATGTCAGAAGACACCCTTAAGTCTCTTTTGCCTGTGCCACTCTACTGTGAATTTAATCATCTTTAGAATCTTTGAAATTCAGTGGAAGTTAGGGTGGGAAGGGGATAGACTGAGGAAGGATAGAGAAGGGGATGGGAGCTGGTAAAGCTTGAGCTAAAGGAAGAACCCAAGAGAAGAAAAATGGAGGTGCTCCAGAGGAAAATTTGTCTACTTTCCCAGTCTTTTCCTGGGCCTGTGCTGTGGACCATGCCTATCATAACTGACTTCAGAGGGAGGTAATCAGCACAGGGATGTTCATACAGTCATTCATTCTTTCAGAAATAAAATGTGTATTGAGCTCTTTATGTGCCAGTTCCATGCCTAGTAGCCAAGGACACAGATGTGTAGGGGATACATTTGCCCACATGGGGCGTTCATTCTAGTAGAAATTTGGAGTTCATTTACTTGTTTATATTTTGGTTAGATTACAGAAAGATTTTAATTAATCTTTTGGTTAAAATAAATACAGTGAGAGGAAAGCGGCTGTGGCTCAATCGAATGGGCTCCCGTCTACCAAAAGGGAGGCCCTGGGTTCATGTCTCAGGGCCTCCTTGTGAAGACATGACCATGGAGACCTGACAGCCTGCGCCCACGGAGAGCTTACGGCCTGCGCCCGAGGGCAGCTGGCGTGGCAAGATGACGCAACAAAGGGAGACAAGCAGACACAGAAGAACGTGCAGTGAATGGACTCAGAGAATAGACAGCAAACAAGCCGCAAGGGGGAGAGAGGATAAATAAAATAAAAACCAAATCTTTAAAACAAATAAAATTTAAAAAAATAAATACAGTGAGAAAAAGGTTAAAAAGTGGCAATTTGCTATTCATTCCTTTGTTCAGCAAATATTCTTGGTGGGCATTGGATCTGAGAATATAAATTCCACATGATTCATTTGCATGTGAAAAAATAAGATATTTATCAGATATTAATAATAGTAAAACTTCTGTAATAATTCCTGTGTGCCAGGCACTGTTCTGCATTCTGTAGCATTCATAACTCATTTTCTCCTCATAACAACATTGTCATTTTCCCCATTATGAGGTTAAATAACTTGCCCATGGTTAGCAGCTAGTAAGTGGTGGAACCAGGATTTGAACCCCAGCCTGATGGCTTCAGAGTCCATGCTCTTAACCTCTAGACTATTCTAATTACAAAATATAGAGTGCCTACTCATCCTAGAAATTTTAGACCCAGAAGTTTCAGTTTCTTATTACTTCCCATCCACTGTTTCCCATGAATAATTAATCTGACATGCAATTTGGGAAATAGAGTTGTGGTAGATCTAAGAAAACAAATCTTTCCAGAGTTGCTGAACTTTTCCCTCTGGAGCTCCCTGAATGTGTGAAATAATGCAGAGACTCAGGAAAAGTGTTCCATTATGGAGCTTGGCAGACACTCTTGGTTGTCTTGACAGCATCCACCCTTTCCCTTCTAATTTCCAACTTCCTAGAGAATGGGTCCTTTTCCAGCATCCACCCTCCACTGCAAGATCATGTACTCCAGGAAGTCTGTCGTGGTGGTTTCATGCCCAGGTCCTATGATGGAAATGTGAGAAAACTCTGGCCTAGGAGTCATGAAGGAAGTATGCTGCCGACTAATGAAAAAAGTTTCCCTGCTTTTAAAGAGGGGTACACAGGAAGAGAAAGCCTCTTCTTCTGGAATTCACACTGTTTACAGTGATGTCTGTATCTGCAGCAGCCATGTTGTGACCATGAGGGGATGAGTCTGAGGACCAAACCAGCAGATTGAGAATGGCCAATCAGAAAGAGAGAGATTCCTGGACCCCTGGTCATATCTCTGAGCCACTGGATTAACCAATTCTGAAGCCATCTTAACTTTGAACTTTTTGTTCAGCGAGAAGGTAACTTGAAAAGTTGTTCTTATTGTTTAAACCATATAGTGTTAGGTTTTCTACTTATAACCTTAATTGAGTCAAAAAGTAAAAAACCACAAACCCTAAGAATTTTGTTTTTCAACCGTTCTCCGCACCCCCAATATAATTAACTTTCTGCTATCAGAATGTGTTTATCCCCTTTTCATTAAATCAGATCCTGTATATTTTGGGAAGGAGAAGCAGACATGTACATCTTTAAAACTTCCAAAGACATTTGAAAGGTTAGCAGCTATCTAAAGCCTATGATAAATGTCTAAATTCCTCAGCAGCATATTTCTGAGTTTGCAAATTCAGAGAAGAGAGACTTTAATAACGGCTGCTAAATCCCTCTTTTAAAATTGAATTTAAAGTAACATTTAAGGCTGTGTATATTGGCTGCAGATGCCTTCCCATATTCTTCCTGGGAGTTCCCCACCAACGGCATAAGAATGCCTCTCTATAATAAGGTAGCTTTTTTTTCTTTTTTAAATAGCTGCTTATTAAAGCAGTTTCTAATATTGGCCTGCTGTTCCATTGAATAAAGGAATTGGATTCTTTTGCACAAATTTGGGGATCTGGATTTATTTCTGAACTTTTCCTCAATGTTTTACAGAAACTTAAAATAACATTTCTCCCTTTTCCTTTAAACACTATACAACCACAAAACAGAATGTGAGGTACTAGTTTAGGGCTTTGGAACTGGCGTATATTGTGTTCAATTTTATTTTCCATGCTTAAATGAAGTTAGTTCCTTCCTTTTTCACTCTGGATGTAAGGGGGGGTGTGAATATTATTTTTATAACTGTGACTCATTGGTGGCCTGATCAAGCCTGTCTATGGGCATCAGGAGAAGTGGGACACTGGGAATTAAAAAAAAAAAAAAAAAGGAAAGGAGTGTCCCGGGAAAGCATTACAACTCTCGCCCCCTGGGAGTTACAGAAGAAGAGCCTTTATCTCTCTGGAACATCTTACAACTTTGGTCTATCTGAAAGGTGGGGGGGAGTGAAAAATGGATGGGTAGGTTGGGGTAACAACTTATGGAAGCTCAGATTTTGTTGGCAGCCTGGGGATGCCAACAAATATTTATATGTTTCATTTCAACTAAGTTAGTGTGGAAACTCACTGACTGTGACAGTTAAGACCATGTGTCAACTTGCCAGATAATGGTACACAGTTGTTTGGTCAAGCAAAAACTGGCTGAGTTGCACTGTGAGGACTCAAATCATCAGTGAGTCAATTCCATCTACAATCAGCTGAGGAGATTGTCTTCAGCAATGAGAGACGTCTTATCCAATCAGTTGAAAGCCTGAAAAGAAGTGATTTAGTCAGAAGAAAGAATTCCCATCAGAATTCTCTGTCTACTTCAGACAGACAGCTTCTCCTGGGGAAACTCATGGAGGACCTTCATCCGAGTTCCTGGTTTGCAGCCTGCTCTATGGAATTTGGACTCATGTACCCCATGGTCAGTATTATAAAATCTCACAGTATTTACAGATATCTCCTGTCCGTTCTGTTTTCCTAGAGAATGCTGACTAATACACTGACTTTCCTGGGAATTGAAAGATAGACTTCACTTACCCTCCCTTTCTGCATTGGAGAAGAGAAGAACTAAAAGAACTACCAAAAGATGAAGGTAGAATTAGAGAAGATTTCATTCACCCCCTTCATTCTGTAAAGAAGGAAAGTGAAACCCAGATCAAGGGCATGAGTTATCCAAGGTCCTACTGTGCATTGGTGTCAGAAAAGCCCTTGCAGTGGAGTGGTTAGTGCAGGGGTCCAAGTCTGGATCCCAGCCTTGCCACGACCTACCTTTGTGACCAGGGGCTGGTTTCAAACCCTCGCTAAACTCCAGTGTCCTCTTCTCTGATGTAGCTCCTTTCTCGCTAGCTTGCTATGAAGATCAAATGAAATAATCCCTCCAAAGTGCTGAGTGCCTGGCAAACAGTACATGCTCAATAAATAATGCATATAGTTTATATTAAGTCCAGACTCAGGCGCCAGCTTTGGAAAGTATGTTGCTGACTTAGCCCTATTCTTTCTCCCCTTTCTCTCAATCCTCCCGAATGCTCCATTTATTGGTTTTTGAGGCAGCAGAGAGTCTTCCAAGGAGGACAAGTAGACTTGAGACTTCAGTCTGGGAACTTCATACTGGAAGAGTAACAAATCAGTTTCTTTTTTCATCATTGAGGCATTAAGGCAAATGCCGCCATCTTGTGTTTTGCTAGATTGAGCTTGCCTGGGGGGTTTCTCTTCTGTTGTTAGCTTCATTTTCTCTCATCTTAGTTCCTTTCTAACTTGCCAGACAGAGGCTTAAGTGATGTGTGACTGGAGAATGCCGATGTTGGGGCACCGGGGTAGATGCTAATGGACGTGGTGAAAAGGCCAGGTAAGATATCACTCAATTTTGGTAGAGAAGACAAAGATCAGATTGTGAGGAGGTGGTGAGAGATCTCTACTTCATCGGAGTTGGAGTCTCCTGGGTATCAGATATCGTGTGACTGCCTCCACAAGTCTGCAAGCATTTGCCTCTTTCTTTCCACTACAGCCACTAAATAGGTTAAATAACAAAGGCGAGAGTCGTGTCTCAGGAGCCTAGGCCCCCAAGAAAGCACGGCTGTCACCCGACTCTCCTATTAAGCCATAATTCTGGTTTAGTTTGAGGCATGAGTGAGGGGATATGAAGGAATTATCAGAGAGCAGGACCTGGTGGAAATGAAATACTGTGAAGAGCTGATATGGGGCATCAACAGTGCACCGAACGCTGATCCTTGAACTCTCTGTTCTCCCCAGGGAGCAGGAATGCTTATGCTCACTTGACAAAGGGGCAGGAGGCCATGGGGCCTCACCCTGCTGGTCTCTGATGCTCCCCAATACCCTCTGCCTTCAGGGGAAATCCAAGCTCAGAAAAGCCACTTGTCCAAAGTTCCACAGCTCTTGGGCCCCTCTGCCTCCAGGGCCTTGCTCTCTACATCACACTTTTCTCTGGACATTTCCATAGGAATGCAATGGAGATGGAAGAGGAGCAATGTCTGAGTTGCTGGGTCAGGCAGATGAAGTGCCCAGGATAGTCCAGGAGAGGGCCAGAGGGCTTGAGAAGGAGTCAGGGCTGGAAGGAAAGACAAATACAATCCCTTCATCACTAGGCCCCCCGCCAGTCCTGACTCAGCTGCAGGTGTGTGTGGTGGAGGAAATCGGGGCTTTGGGAAGCCCAGAGGCTGAGTTGAAGAAAGAGCTCAGTCTTCAGCCCCAAACCACCCAGGGAGCATGCTCCATCCCGGCCCGGGGCTGGCATGAGGGATCTGAGGCCCTGCCGTCCCTTCCATCCAGGGTCCTTCAGACAGAAATGCTCCTCATGCGAGCTGTAGGTTTTATTTTATTCCCCACTTTGGAAGTGGAGGAAGAAAATGTTTTCTGTGGCTTTGGGAGTATCCTGGCTTTGGTGGGGCACCGTAAGCAGACTACTTTTAGCTGTAGCACTGCCAATGGGTAAACCTCATCTGAGCACAGTCAGAAAGCAGGAGAGAAGACTGCAGGAGTGAGTCCAGATGGCGGTTGGCAAGATGGGAAACTAGAGAACGGAGTGCCTCCATGATCAGTAGATGGTCAAGGGCACTGCTGTGGACAGGGCACTACTCAAGACACCTAGAAATTTCTTTTCTTCTATTATCTTTTCTTCTATTCTCCTCTGTCCTTTTCCTCCACTAGCATATTTAATAACCAAAGTTCAACATTATATATTTGTGGCGATCCATTAAATTAGATAGAGGCATATAAGGAAAATTTTAATAATCTGCTAATCCATCACCGTAAAGAAAACAGTGTTACCAGGATGATGGGTATCCTTTAAAGTTTTCATGACTCCAACCTTCACTGAAGTTTAATCTATTTAATAACACTGGAGCAATTAGGAATCTTAATACATCAATGCAAGTGAAATGCAATGAATTGTAAGACGTAAAGTTCTGACTGAATTTCTATGTCAAAGCCATCTTCTGCAATGATGATAGAAAAAAAAACTTTAGTCTTTCCTGGGGATCCCCACCTCTTCCCCCCACCCCATGTTTGTGTGATAGGGTAGGGGAGGTGAGGGAGTCACCTGATCCAGACAAAAGACAGCACTAGAGTCTATGTCCACTGCAGGATGACCTCTGGTTCTCCAAAACCAGCTGGCACTCGCGCAAGGCCCACGGGGTTCTGGATAAACGGCCAAAGTCTAAGGATGTCCTGCCCGCTCTGTTGTCTGCCAGACATGTCAGGGTTCAAAAGATTTCTGTCATTTACATTCTTATCTTGGAAAATTTCCTTGATGACATGCTCCAGAAAACCGAGAAATGAAAGAGAAAGAAAAACTTAAAAATTAGGAAACAATGGTATATTAGGACTGGTGGTTGGTGTTTTATCTGTTAAATATAGAGTAAGTTCTAAGCAATTCTGAATATGGTTGCAAAACAAAGCATATGCTACTTTTTTGAAAAAAATATTTATACAAATACTAATGTATTATAAAACAATACTCTTTGGAAACCCCAGATTATATTAATAAGGATTACTTAGGGAGAAGTAATGCTTGACTTTCATAATCACAGAAAAATAACACAAAAAATTTCCTTGGAAAATATAAAGGTAACCACTAGTAGATTAAGTACAAATGTTTGCCTTTCAAATCATTGGTGAAGAGTAAGGCAGACAAAACTTGATCCATTTATCAAAAGATAGAAAGTAAGGGATTAAAAAAAAGCCTAAAATAATGGGATATATGTATATAACTAGACTATATTTATATTTATCATTGTATATAAAATTCTGGTTAACAGAATTTGTATGCCAACTATGTATCAGACATTGTTAGAGGCATAATTTTTTTATTGATCCTTTATAGCAACCTTAGCAATATTATTGGTTCAATATTACAGATGAGTCAACAGAGACTCACAAAGATTATATAACTTTCTTGAGGTTACACAAATATAAGTGGAAGATCCAAGATCTGAACCTCAGCCTAACTGGCCCCCCAGACTTATTTTTAGTCACTGCACTGTCCCACCTCCATATGCAAATTGAGAGGAGGAAGACAAAATGTATTCATTGGGAATTCTCTGATTAAAAGTCAAAGACCTGGAATGAATTATTATACAAGATATGATATACTGCTTTTAAGAGGAATAGCTTTTAAATGACATGAAAAACACATTCACACATCATGTATTTGTCAGGTAAATATAAAGAGCACAAAAGTAGCAATGCTGATATAAATGTCATTCAAAAAATAGGATTAAAGGGAAACGGACTTGGCCCAGTGGTTAGGGCATCCGTCTACCACATGGGAGGTCCGCGGTTCAAACCCCGGGCCTCCTTGACCCGTGTGGAGCTGGTCCATGCGCAGTGCTGATGCGCGCAAGGAGTGCCCTGCCACACAGGGGTGTCCCCCGAGTAGGGGAGCCCTACGCGCAAGGAGTGCACCCATAAGGAGAGCCACCCAGCGCCGAAGAAAGTGCAGGCTGCCCAGGAACGGCGCCACCCACACTTCCCGTGCCGCTGACGACAACAGAGGCGGACAAAAAAACAAGATGCAGCAAATAGACACAGAGAACAGACAACAGGGGCGGGGGGGGGGGGGGATTAAATAAATAAATAAATCTTAAAAAAAAAATAGGATTAAAGACATTTGAAGAATTTTGCATTAATTAATGATATAATCCACAAGAAAGGTATCTTTATATGCTGAAAATTTCACAGCAAACTATAAAAAGTAAATATGGTAAGAAATACAATATGAGAAAAAAAGGTAACATGAAATGGACATGAAATTGTGAGAGATACTAGCACATTCAGCTCAGGTTTTGACAGATAAGATGGATCAATCAATCAGCGTAAATGTAAACAATGCACTTAATAATATTATACTAATACTTAAGTAAATGTTTATTTGTGTTATATACAATATATATTATATAAATGTTAACTATATTATTTTATATATGTTATAAATGCTTGTATATATTTGTAGCTAAAAATTAGTTACCATACTCCTTTTCATTTGTCTACACTAAGCTCACATATATTGGTGATATACCACACCAGAAATAAAATCTTAATAAATTTATAAAAGTGGTTATTATCTAAGCAACATTTTCTCACTGAAGTATAGTTGATCCATTAATTAATAATGATATTAAAATAAAATGTATAAAAAACAACTAGTAATAAAAAATAAGCTCTCACATATAAGTATTGGATATAAGAGGAAATAAAAAGTGCAATTAACATTTATTAGAAAATAATAAACATAAAATCACCATATTACTAAACATATGGTATGTAGCCAAAGACTTCTCAGAGGCCAAATTTATAATCTTAAATATTTCCCTTATGATCAATATAGAATAGAAATAACTGGACTAGGTATTTGCTTTAATTATTTAGGAAGACCAACAAAGAAAAACAGAAGGAAAGATACAATATAGCAAATACAGAAATCAAAGAACTGGAAAAACAAACAAATCCAATCAAGCCAATGACTAAATCCAAGAACCAATTGATGACTAAAATAATATAACATATGAAATTTGAAAAAACTATTAAAATGTTGGTTCCCAACCATTCTAGAGATTATTCTCATACTCACAACTCATTAAAGGCTCTCATTGTTTCTTCTTCAGATTAATTCAAGGGACTCCAATCTTCCCCCTTTAACCCAATTCACCAGAGCATTTCAAACCGGCCCCAAGATCTTGGCAAAGCTTCTACCTTCAGGGTAGAGATGGTCTCAGAAAAGATAGATCAATGTCTTTCCCCAAGATTAATGTCATCCTCTGTCATCTGGTCAAATGTGGCCCCATTACAGATGAGGGGCATTCACAAGGTATATGTGGTTACTTGACTCACCCAATTCCCTCTAACAAAATATATACTCAGTTTTTGGAAGATTGAGTCTGTGCCAGAAAATTGACCATCTTTGTTTACATCATCACTTTTCAACAGATTTGGCCTTTTATTCTTGTGCCATCACTGAAGTACAAAAGCAAGGGGGGTTCGGGGGAGGCAGGAAACTTAAGTTTGGATACAAAATTAAGAAAAAAATGTTCTCTTGACACCACAACCCTCCCTCCAAGTGATCCAAATAACTAACAGTGAATATATGTTAAATGTTTTTTGCTTCCCAGGTGAGATAAGCACTATTATCAGCCCCATTTTACATTTGAGGAAACTGAGGTTTAGAGAGGTTCAAGGAAGTTTTCCAAAGTCACCCCATGAAAGGCAGGAAGATTTAAACATAGGCAGTGTCCAGAACCCTCGAGCTTCCCTGGCCCTGTTTTACTATCCTGCTATAAGCAATAACAAAGGTGTAGAGACGACAGGGTTTCCCCCTTCCCACTGAAAGAAGAGTCACTTTGGCCTTGGCAGAGTAACAATGAGAACACCTCTGACCTTCTTCCCATGCCCTCCACTCCAGTTGGCTTCTCCCCACAAGAGGAGAAGACTTACTTGACTGATGAGCTATCCATTAGCTATCCATTAATCCATGTCCTCCTTTATTATCGACAATGAGCTAAAGGTTGGGGACACAGGCACCACTCCCTGTGCATCCCCTCCCTCTGGACTCTGTCTGTCTTCTGGGTTTGGAGAAGAAGCAGTTTGACTTGTGGCTTACTGGATAAACATCAGCCCTGCAAACCAGACCATCGGCCTTGGGTCTCAAGGTCTCAGCTTGGGGGAAGTAAAAGGAAGCTTATTTTGGCTTCAAATCCAAACTATTCTTGAGTTGAAATTTACAAGCAATTAAGTTGATGACCCCTGGTTAATTCTTGCGTCAATTGGTTCAGAACTCAGAAGGAAGAGGATGGGAGTTTTATCAATCTGAAACTACAACGAAGGGCATTATGATACACACATGCCACAGTTGGCTTCAACCCACGCTCTTGGCTATAAGAAATGAAATCTTGAGCCCCTTGCCTGACACTTTAAAAGCTGAGAACACAAACCTTAATAAAGGTTGGGGAACTACACTAAATAAAGTTTTGCTCTATCAGTGCACATGACAGCTACAATCTAGAGGGTTTCTCTCTGAAGTTTTGAGTAGGGCCAAGGCAGTGAAAACCCCTAGATTAAAAGGGAAATATTCCCACAGATCTCTCCTCAACAAATTCCTCTGTTCATATGGCAGTGCTCTATGCCAGCTTATTTTTGCATTGCTGCGTAACTCCCCCTGCCTTTGGCGTAGATGGGATACCCCAGGTTAAACATCTTTCAAGCCAGGCAGAGTTCCTTGAATTACAGGCAAAATAAATTGTATCCATGTTGTATATGAGACAAATACCCTTATAGAAGAATGAGACATTAAACTTCATATTAGGACCTGCATCAGTTAGGTCTCTAGGGCAACAGAATCAACAAGAGATATCTGTCAATAGTAACAGATTTTATCAGAGTTTCTCACACGACTGTGGGGATGCACAAGTCCAGGTTCACAAGTAGGCTGCAGCCAGAGGCTCCAATGAAAGTCCAATGAAGGTCCTTGGTGAGTTCTGGGAGACGTTGGCTGTCCAAAGATGAGCTGGGAAATTCTCACTCAATGCTGCAATCACTTCCCCTTTTAAGGCATTCGACTGATGAGATAAAGTGTCACTCATTCCTGATGGCAATCTCCCTGACTGATGTAATTGTAATCAGCTATCTATGATTTACCACTGCGCTAAAGTCAATGGTGACTAAAGTTCATAAATGTTCTTGTATTATAGTTAGCCCAGTGCTTGCTTGGCCAAACAACTGGGCACAATTACCTGACTGAGTTGGCACATTAGCCTAACCATCACAGCCCACCCCTTGTCAACTCAGCATCCATAACACATTACCTTAAACCATACTTAGTCTCTAAGTAAAAATACCAGCAGACATGCATATATATATATATTTCCGCCAGCAATGTTCAACTCTCTTGCGAACAACTGGAAACACATTAATTCCTTACAGAATAGGGTGCAAGTTCTTGTGTAATATTCACTCTTAATCTTGACACCCTCAAATTTTATGACATGAAACTGATACAACTTGTTATATGATAAGGGAAAAGTTTGGGGAAGAAGACAAAGAAAATTTTTTTTGTACATATACAATCAAAATCATAATGAAACAAGGAAGAAAGATTCGTGACTATTACAGTCCTTGTTTCTGTAATTGGTCATGTGTTCAAAGTTCATATTTATCACTGCCTTCTTCCACTACCCATTCCGTGTTTCTGTTACCCTCAGCAAGCACCAGCTGGCCATGGTTCTTTGCCTGTTGGGGTGACCCAAACTTTCATTCCTGGAGTTTCTGGGCCATTGTCAGTCCTGCTTAGATTAGGTTGCTTGAATTTTCCATTGACTTTAATCAAAGGGCATGGCAGTACTAGGAGATGCCATAGAGGATCTCCTGTATTCCAGGCAAACTCTACTTTACTCCCATTATGTAGATGCAGTCCTATTTCCCCTTGATAATCAGGATCAATCACCCCAGCCAGTGCAGTAATTCCCTTCTTGGCTTGTTGATTCAGAGGTAAGAGGAGCCCAAAGTGGCCAAGTGGCAGTCTTAAATTCCAGTCCAATGGAATTATTGTTGTTTCCCTGGTGGCAGAACTCCTCCTTTTGGGACTAAAACCTGCAAATCAGCAGAGTTTGAGGTTGCGGGGACAGGAAGTAAAAGTTTTCCTAGTGGGACATTAGGGGTAATAATGAGTGGTGCCACACCTATTTTCCCTCCTTGATTCCTGGACCCACGGATCTTGGTTATTGGAGAAACAGCACCGTAGAGTGGATGCTGATTTAGAGCATACACAGTCTCCTGGAGAACACTGCCCCAGCCCTGCAAGGTATTGCAACCTAGTTGACATCTTAATTGAGTCTTCAAAAGGCCATTCCACTGTTCTGTCAATCCAGCTGCTTCAGGATGATGGGCAACATGGTAAGACCAGTAATTCCATGGGTATGTGCCCATTCCTGCACATCATTTGCTGTGAAATATGTGCCTTCATCAGAAGCAATGCTGTGTGGAATGCCATGGTGTTAGATAAGACATTCGGTAAGTCTGCAGATGGTAGTTTCGGAAGAAGCATTGTGTGCAGGAAATGCAAACCCGTATTGGAGTATGTGTCTATTCCCCAGTTAAAACAAATCACTGCCCCTTTCATGGTGGAAGTGGTTCAATGTAGTCAACCTGTCACCAGTTAGCAGGCTGGTCAACTTGAGGAATGGTGCCATATTGGGGATTGAGTGTGGGTCTCTGCTGCTGACAGATTGGGCACTCAGCAGTGGCTGTAGCCAAGTCAGCCTTGGTGAGGGAAAGTTCATGTTGCTGAGCCCATGCAAAACCTCCATCCCTACCTCCATGGCCACTTTGTTCATGAGCCCATTGGGCAATGACATGAGTGGCTGGGGAGAAAGGCTGAGCATTAGCCACAGAGCAGGTCATCTTATCTACTTGATTATTAAAATCTTCCTCTGCTGGAGTCACCCTCTGGTGAGCATTCAGGTGGGACACAAATATTTTCATGTCTTTTGCCCACTCAAAAAGGTCTATCCACATGCCTCTTCCTCAGACTTCTTTGTCACCAATTTTCCAACCATGTTCCTTCCAATTCCCTGACCATCCAGCACACCATTGGCAACAGCCCATGAATCAGTGTACAAACACACCTCTGGCCATTTCTTCTTCCAAGCAAAATGAACAACCAGGTGCACTGTTTGAAGCCCTGCCCACTGGGAGGATTTGCCCTTACCACTATCCTTCAGGGATGACCCAGAAAGGGGATGTAGTGCTGCAGTTGTCCAGTTTTGGGTGGTACTTGCATATCATGCAGAATCATCTGTAAACCAGGCCCAAGTTTTCTCATCCTCAACTGATTGTAAGGGGCTCCCCAAGGGGTCAAAGCTGTGGGCTGGGAAAGAGAAGGTAACATGGCAGGGGTGGTGACCATGGGCATTTGGGCTACTTCTTCACGTAACTTACTTGTGCCTTCAGGGCCCACATGAGCCCTATCTCATATATACCACTTCTACTTTATTATGGAGTGCTGCTGTGTACACCCAATTTTATGGTTTGGTGGGTCAGACAATATTCAGCTCATGATATGCAACTCAGGTCTCAAAGTAATTTGATGGCCCATAGTTAATCGTTCAGTCTCTACTTGATGTGGGCTATGAATGGGATGTAGGCTATGAATGGGCTGTTCTCCCTTTGTAGATAGCCTAAGCAGTCTGTGTCCTGACTTGTGGGTATGGGATGGTAAAAGGCTGCAGTCCTGCCCTTGGTGACCATGGCAACGATTCCAGTCCTGGGAGGCAATTTAGCAATGCAAATGCTTTATATGGGAAACGGACTTTGGCCCAGTGGTTAGGGTGTCCGTCTACCACATGGGAGGTCCGCGGTTCAAGCCGTGGGCCTCCTTGACCCCTGTGGAGCTGGCCCATGCGCAGCGCTGATGCGCGCAAGGAGTGCCCTGCCATGCAGGGGTGTCCCCTGCGTAGGGGAGCCCCACGCGCAAGGAGTGCACCCGTAAGGAGAGCCGCCCAGCGCGAAGGAGGGAGCAGCCTGCCGAGGAATGGCGGCGCCCACACTTCCCATGCCACTGACGACAGCAGAAGCGGACAAAGAAACAAGACGCAGCAAAAAGACACAGAAAACAGACAACCAGGGGAGGGGAGGGGAATTAAATAAATAAAAAATAAATAAATAAATAAAATCTAAAAAAAAAAAATGCTATATACGTACCAGTCAGTCCAGGGAAACTCTGATGGTGGTGATGCCGAAGCCTAAGGAAACTTGGACTTGGCCTCGAATGGAAAGTAAAACATAGCCTGTGCATACATTCAAAATCATCTAATTCTGTATCCAAATGTGCCTAGTCTCTAGCAATCGAGTTAAGTGATATGGGCTTTGAATGTTAAGAAAAGATGTAAGACTAAATGTGTATTCAAAGTTGCATCCAGAGGGAAAGTGGGCAAGATGCTAATTCAAGTTCACATGAAATGTGGGTGATATGTTAATTCAAAACCTACCTGGTACTCAGGCAAACACTTAACTAACAAAGAAAGTAGTTTTCTTTGATAAAAGCACCATTTGACTCCCCACCCTGTATAAAAGGAACTTGAAAATCTCGTTTGAGGCTCGGGTTTGAAACAGAAAGCTCCCGAGTCCTGCCGGCCATCAATAAATCATTTTTCTTCCTCAAAATCATTCTTGAGTCCTGGCCTTTCTATCTGCAAATAATTGAACCTCTCTCAACTTCTACAACATACTAAGGCCCCGTATCAGGCCAAAAGCTGTTTCTCAAAAGGAGAGTAGCTTCTGCAGAGGATGGCAGGGCTTTGCTCCAAAATCCTAAGGGTCTGCATGGTGATTCTCCTATGGGGATGTGGTGGGAATCACCACCCCTGCATCCTTCAAATCCTCAATGGCAGCACTAATTTCTGCAGTCCCTCCAGGAATCCAGTGTTGCTTTTGATTTACTATTTTGCTAGGTAAGGGCAGTTCTAGTGGCTTCCACTTGGCCTTTCCAACCATAATAGCCCTCATTTCATAAGTCAGGAATCCAGTGTGGGAATTCTGTCGGTTACCAGTATGTCTAGTTCCATTCTGGAACTGGGGAAATAACCACAGAATGGGTCCAGGGACCCACTGTACCAACTGTGAGATGGACCTGACATAAAACTCCATTAATCACCTGACCGCCATAAGCTCCTACTCTGACTAGTGGACCACAGTGACGTTTGGGTCTCTTGAAATTAATGTCATTGTTCAGTGTCAGTGTCTAATAATTCCCCAAATGTCTGGTCATTTCCTTTTCCCCAGTGCATAGTTACTCTGGTAAAAGGCCATAGGTCTCCTTGGGGAAAGGTGGGGAGGAAGATTAACAGTATAAATTTTTGGCAGTTTAATAGGATCCTTCCCCAAGGGGACCTGGCCTTCTCCTCATTCAAGAGGCTCTGGGTCTGTAAACTGCCTCAGGTCTGGGAATTGGTTAAGGGGCTGTGATTCTCTGCATCTGTAATTTGAGTTAGGATTTTTTTTCACTTGACCTAGAACTCTTCTGTTTATACAGATCATTATTAGATTAGTAGACTGCCCATCTATTTCACTTCTAGGTACCCCATGATATATTAGCCAATGCCATAACTACGCAACTCAGACTATTTTGAGTGCTTTTTTGATTCCGCCTTTCATTGTGGTTGCCACGATCACCTTGTCTTTGGTGATTAACTGCTGATACTTGACTTTTACTGGACTGACATCCAATAATCCCCATAATGTTTAAAGTTCTAATTCCATTACAGTCCTCCCTACAGTAATATCTGGACTACAGAGAAGAGTAGCCTCAGAGCTCTTCAGGGAAGATGGAGTTAGTCTTACAAATTGATTCCTCACAGTGCTGGTTAAAGTTATGTCCTCTGGACATTCCTGGGGTGGTGAGCAGCTCTTAAATGGTAAAATCTATTCCAGCATTCCAATCTCTCTAAGCCTTTGAATTCCAATTCTACTGTATACCGGGGCAAATCTGACATCTCAACCTCAGACATACTAGGCCATCTTTTGGTCCATTTTCAGTCAGCCAACTAAACAAACTATTAGAGCCCTTTCTAACCCTTCGAGCTAAAGCATTGAATCCAGAATTTCTGCTTACTGGGCCCATATCAATAAATTCAGTCTGATCCAATTTTATATTCCTTTTACCCTTATCCAGTTCTTTCAGAGTATACCTTACTTCCTAATGGGTCGCACTTTGTATTTCACCTTTGGGGGCTTCTTGTGATTTTAGTCTAGTAATAGGTCTTGAAGACAAGAGAGGTGGTGAGAGTGGGTAAGGAGAAGGATTAGAAATGCTTTGCAAGCTACTGACCTCAGGGCATTCCCTTGCATTTTCTTCTGGTGAGGCAGGATTAATCTCTTCAGGCAGAGTTTGGAAGGCAGCTTCCTCAGGGCAGACTGGAGGCTCAGCAGTGCACGCTAGAGTTTGACTGGTACCTGCCTCAGGGTTGGGAGGAAATCTAGACTCCCTGGGGCAGACCGGAGGCTAGGTGATACAAGGTTGGCAAGGTGTGGTCCCCACAGGACAGGCCATGGCAGGTTTATCTGGTAAAGTCTCAGCAGAATTTAGTGTTCCAATGTCCCCACCATTATTATCATCATCCCATATGTCTTCATCCCAATTCTCTGGATTCTACCCTTTTCCAGTCAATGCCTTCACTTTAAATGCAGAAACCTTGCAGTGTTTAGATTTTAGTTTCCTTTTTAACTCCGCTACTCATACAATGAGAGTCTGAGTTTGGTTTTCAGATATTTCGAGTCTGTGGCTACAGGAGACAAGATTTTCTTTCAGAGCACACATAGAAACTTTCACATAATTTATGCAGTGTTTAAGTTTCAAATTTGAAGCCTTTAACTTATCTTTCTTTTGTAACAGTATCCAGAGTATCTAGGAGGAGCTAGCCAATATCATTATACCTTTTGACTTCACAAAACTCTGTTAAACACTCTGTTAAACTATGAAAATACTCTCACCCAGATCCTTGCTGCTTATAACCTTGGAAGTAGGGGAATCCAGGGATGATATTTTGCGTATCTCGATTGCCAACTCATGCCATGGACTGTTAGCAGCCTCTTTGTTATTGGAGAGGGAGTCATTAGTACCCGTGAGTCCATTAGAGTAGAAAGTCAATTACAAAACTCCTAGAAACACCTCAGACATCCCATGTTTAAGACTCTGTCCCCCAAGAACCACTCCCAGTACCAAGTTATATTAGTCAGGGTTCTCTAGGGAAACAAAATCAACAAGAGATATCTGTCAAGAGTAACAGATTTTATCAGTCTTTCACACCACCATGGGGATGCACAAGTCCTGGTTCCACAGGCAGGCTGTAACCAGGGCTCCAATGAAAGTCCAATGAAGGTCCTTGGTGAGTTCTCGGAGACGTTGGCTGTCCAAAGATGAGCTGGGAAATTCTCACTCAATGCTGCAATCACTTCCCCTTTTAAGGCATTCGACTGATTGGATAAAGTGTCACTCATTGCTGATGGCAATCTCCCTGATTGATGTAATTATAAACAGCTATCTATGATTCATCACTGCACTGAAGTCAATGGTGACTAAACTCCATAAATGCCCTTGTATAATAGTTAGCCCAGTACTTGCTTGATCAAACAACTGCGCACAATTACCTGGCTGAGTTGACGCATTAGGCTAACCATCACAGGACCCTTGTTTATAAACTTGGAGCATTATTAAATCATAATTTCAGTCCATTTTACTCAAAGAGATGGGTGAATCAGTGTTTAAAATTGGGCTTTGAAATTGGTTTAGCAAGAAACAGATAACTAAAATCAGGAAAGCTCAGTATAATTATCTACCTTGCTACATCTGACTCCTTTCACAGAAAAACATGAGCTTCCCTTAAGATGTGACCATCACATACAACACAACAGGTCTATTTTGTATGGAAACCTTGAAGAGGTGTGCACCTTATACACAGTGGCTAAATTGCCTGGTCAGCTGCTCTTAGCATCAGTGTTGCAAACAGATCTTGACAATTTTATGTTCTAGTTCAAGTTTATGACTCCATTAAAAATATTTAGAATTTTAAAACTTTAGAGACATGATTGTACCATGGGCTGTTATTCTAAAGAAGCATGTTGGAATTCACTGAGTGCAATTCTTTTTTTATTTTTCAAAGTTTCCTGTTCTTCTCTTTCAATAGCTCTCTTACTCCTTCTCTCCTTCCTTCCTCCCACCCCTCCTTCCTTTCTTCCTTCTTTCTCTCTCTTATATTTTCTTTTCTCTTCTTCTGTTTTTAAGCAAGGCACTTCATCCCTGTCATAAATTATAATGAAGGCAACAACGATCTTGAATTACTGTTCACATCCAGAATGTGCTGGAATGAAATCTCAGTTCAATCTAAGAGTAGCCCTCACATAATAAGAAAATTCACACCAGGCTTGGTTTTCAGGTTTCCAGCCTGGTTACTCCTCCCAGCTCCTCAGGAACTTCACCATGGAGGAAAGCCTTCCATTTCCCTGAAAGGCTTGTTTTTGTATATTTCTGACAACCTGATCTCTGACCCATAGCTCAAGACATTGACTGATGAAATAGGGTTCAAGTTAAATAAAGTTAACAGTTGTCTGACCTCTTGCTATGGAATTTTGTTTTCACTTGGTCCCTCTGCCAACAATAGAGAACTTGCTCCTCTAGTAAATGTCAGCTGATTAAACGTCTCTTTGGATAAATGGCCTCTTCTTTGATTTCTGAATTGTTCAGGAATGAGTTACATGTTTCGTTTTGAGGGAAGTGGGGAAGGAGCAGGGTGATAAGGAAGTTATAGGAAACCACTCACCGAAAGTGTGATGGAAGGAAAGACACTGGATGGAGGGAGACCGGTGTCAAGGCCACAGAGCCTTTGGGTTCTGAAGACGGACAAACACAAAGGTGAGATGGGCCACCTCCAGGCACCTCAAACCAAGACAGGCTGGAGAGAATGCTAACATCCAATCAGTTAGCCTGGTGGTTTCTGAACCCTTTTTGGGCAGCTTGCCCTTTTCTTCTAATCTGGCTCAGATTCCCAATATGTAAAACAGACACAATCCAAGCTGCTCTGTCTTTGCCCTCTCCTCTCCACCGAAGGACTTCTGGGAGGCCTCCTCAAAGCCCTATCCTAGCTGGCCTGGAACAGAGCTTGAAATCCACTGAGAGGGAGGCAAACGTGGCTCAGCTGACAGACCATCCATCTACCATATGGAGGGTCCAGGATTCAATCCCCAGGGCCTCCTGACCCGTGTGGTGAGCTGGCCCATGTGCAGTGCTGCTGCGTGCAAGGAGTGCTGTGCCACGCAGGGGTGCCCCCACGTAGGGATATCCCACACACAAGGAGTGTACCCCGTAAGGAGAGCTGCCCTGGGTGAAAAAAAGCACAGTCCGCCCAGGAGTGGTTCCGCACACAGGGAGAGCTGACACAGCAAGATGATGCAACAAAAAAGTGATGCAGTTTTCCAGTGCTGTTGGATAAGGCAAGCGGACGCAGAAGAACACAGAGCAAATGGACACAGAGAGTAGATAATGGGGGGAAGGGAAAGGGGAGAAAAATAAATAAAATAAATCTTAAAAAAAAAAAAAAGAAAACCACTGAAAGCCCAACATGAGCCAGGCAGTGGTGTCTCCTCTGCAGAACTGCCGACAAGCAGGGACCCAGCCCCCCTCAAAGGAATTCACTGTGGCTTCATAGCAGCTGGAGCTGTCACTGACTTTTACCGGCCAGCATCTTCTGGCCATGGAACACAACTTTAAATATAGGGTCACGTACGGCGTACTTCCTTGTGGTCTGAATGGCTCATCATCATTTGTTTACATGATATTGCTTGCTCTTTGAGGTCAGGGATTGTGGGTGTTTTACCTTCTTACTCCCAGGGGCTAGTATGATCTGCAACCTGGCACATATTAGCTGTTTAATAGATGCTTCTTGGAGAAAGCCAAGATGTCATAGCTGGATGATCGATAATAAACACTAGTAATTGAAGCATTGGCCTCAGCACCTTGCATACATTTTCTTCACTTTTACCGAAAACCTGATAGACACTATTAACTGCATTTAATGGAAAAAGAACTGAGTCTGAGGGGTTAACTAACAAAGCAGGGTCATGTAGCTAATACATGGAAGAATCAGGATTTGAATCCAAGCTTATTTCAGCTTTAACCACATGCTAGAGGCCAGGGGCTGAACCTGGTGTTGGCAGATGCTCAATAGAGACAAGATCTGGGGAGGGAGGCAAGGAAGGGTTATGGTGCTAAGGGAAGGATTCTGATTTGCTGCTTGGAAATTTTTTTCCTAATAGGGATAGGTGCACTTCCACTATCACCACCACCCAAACTCTACCTCTCCTCACTTCCTTTGTCAATTCTCATCCTGACCCAGATTTTTTTTTCCTGCAGTGTAAGGTAGGTACCTTCTGGATTCCTAAAAAGTTTGTGCTACTAAAATGTGCCACAAGACACCCAGAGCTGTCAGTCCTCCAGTGACATAACAAATGAGTGGAATTGGCGGCAGGCGATGGGCTTGAGAAAATGAGCTCCTAGATATAAGTAGAAGCATAATACAGCCCTGGTAAATAACAGGTGATAAAATGCCTCTTAAATTTTCTTCTTGTCAGTTTTCCACAGTCTCCTTCTCTAGTTTCCTCCTCTGGAAGTGCTGGTTTTAATCCAAAATCATTTGATACTCCTGATCTTCCATGAAAAATGAACCTGCCCAGAAGACACCCTCCTTGCAGACTCCTCTGTCATGACAATGACCTTCCTGCCAGCACTCAGTGCCCTCCCTCACTCTGCACTTGTAACTTTCCTCACCATGTCTTGGTATACCCTGCTTTTCTCTAAAGTTCAGCATCAGTATGTGGGACTTTTGAACCTCCTAGTATCATTATTTATGGAGCTCGAGATTTGGTCTTGTGCGCTAGAAGTTGCATTACAAATATAGACTGTGATAGGAAGTTTTGATTTGCTGTCCATTGACAAAGACAGCAAGATCTTTGAGATCAATTTCCAAGTTACTTTGGTTTAGAGTCAGGGTTAACATTCGAGGTAATCAAAGACAGGACCCATCTCTCAGCAGAAGAATCTGAGACTGGTTGGTATATTGGGCTCTTGTATCCATGTTGGGATATACCACAGAAGAAGCAAAAGCAGCTTATTGACTAAATGATAACAATCCCTTACATGTGCTCAGCATTTCAGTATGCACAAAGTGCTTATCTGTACACTCTCACTTAATTCTTTCAACAACTCTCTGGGTAGCCAGGGAAATATGATTGTCCCCATCTTCCACATACTTTACACCTCTCTATAAGTGGCATAGAAATGATGTGACTTTATCACAGTCATTCAGGCCTTTAGTGTAAGAACCAGGACTGAAGTTCAAGTTTTCTGTGTTGTGACACTTATATGAACAAAGCAGGTAGGAGAAACACCTAATAACGTCTTGTACATGACTGTGTTCAGAAAATGCTCGTCTCCCTCCTTATTCTTAGACTTGTGCTCTTTTCCACTTAACATGCTAGAAAGTAAGATTAAAGAGGATCTTTGGAGAGAAGGAAGTGGGGAAGACCATGGCTCTTGACCTCCTGGAGCTGTTCTAAAACAGGCTTCTGAGGACAAAACTGATGCTATTGTATAACCCGATTCCCAGCATCAAACATTAATTTTGTTGGGTCTAACCACCAGAGAGAGGGAAAACAGGGCCTATCTCCACATCTGCTTCTCTTCTTCCCTCCCTTCCCACCCTGCTTTTGTGGTTTGTTAATTATTTCAGGCAAACCAAAAGGTGGTAGCTATGCTTCATCTTCTAGTTCAATCTTCTCTATCCCTGGTCCTTAAACACTTCTCAGAGGACCTGTCAGTAATAGAAAAAGAGGTAAACAGAGCGCCTAGCCCTTCCCAGTCTCACATGTGAGTTTTGGGACTGTCCCCTGATGTCCCTCCATGAACCTCTGCCATACTCCCACCCACCCAGCCACCCTTGCCTGCCCAACTTACTGGAAATCTCTATTCCTCTAAAGCAGTCTTTGGCTTTGTTCCCGGAACCAGGCAGAATGGAAATGCTTTCTAAGAAAAACATGAACAAGGGTATTACATTCTGATCTGACATTTCTTCACCAAGATGATTTTGTTTGTTCTTCAAGACTGCTTTATCCTCTTTTCTGCAAAGACTGATCTGTTATGTCAAGAAAGTAACTGGAATTTAATTTCTTTTTATCTTCAGTAATTAAAAAATAAAATCCATCCCCTGTGATTTGTTTTAAATTTTGACAAGAAGTCATTAATCATACAGTTAGTGTTCTGGTATAATAAATACCCTGAGATGATAACTCTGGGAAGTCTTTGGGATCTCCCTTCTTTGAAGAGATTTAAGGATTACAGAAAACCTGAGGAAAACCTGTCCTATGGCTCTCCCCTCCCCCACTCCCACTTCTTCAGATCCTGATAACCAGATCCATTTACAGGCATCACCTTTGGATAATGCTCTTAAGAAGTATGACTGTTCCCCAATGTCTAGCTTTCCAAAAAAAACTCTTCCTTTTCCCTTGCTCATTGCTGTCCAGTATACACTGTGTTTTATTGATGTTGACCTTATTTGACCATCAAATCATCTTTGAGGCTGGCTTTCTTTCCCACAGTAAAAGAATTTCAGGCCACAGACTATAACCATTAATGTTTATCGCACACAATATTGTTTTGAAGGCTCCTGTCAACTCAAATTTGGAGCATTAAGCTGGCACTTTATTACTTTAAAATCAGAACTGTTCACTCTAGTTGGGGCCAGATGCCAAGGCCTATTTCAGATGCTGGAAATACCAAGATGCCTATGAACAGTCCCAGCCTTAGACTCTAAAGAAACTCAGTGAATATTCATATTCCAGTTCATAGATCTTTCTTCTAGACCCCAGCTTTCAGATTGTTCAGTTATTATTATTCAATTTTGTACCATTTTTTGGTTCAGCTCTTACTTTTGCCCCAGCTCCCTTGAAGAAGTAGGAACAGCATTGGTGAAGAGAAAGAGCTCAAGAAAGGTGGACCTGAGTTCTGCTGTTAACTCATTCTGTGACCCAAGACTTATCCCTTTACCTCTCTGATCTCAGTGGATTTGTATATAACAGGAGAGGATTAAAAAGCATGGACCTTAGGGGTAAAATAATTATTGGTTGAGAGATTCATATATTTATTTAAAAATGACTGTTTTCCTGGTGTTAGAGATGGGAAGGTAAATAACATAAACGATTATTTTTGTCTTGCCCCCTTTCCCCTATTATTCCAACTCTAATCCTTGTACTCTGGATTCACCATTTTGGACTTCCATATATACTTCTGCTTCTCCGTTTCTTAGTTCCTTCTTTCTGTGTGGTTCCTTTCTTGTAATTGAAATCGCTCTCTCTCTCTGGGTTTTACTGGCTTGGATGAGGATTCTCAATTCCTCTCCCCAACTTGAACCATACCTTGATTCTATAAACAAATTTTTAAAGCTTCATGGCACCCATTTGACAAAGAGCTCCTACAAACTTTTCCTGTAAAAATGACTTGAGGATGCTAATTTTTATACAACTTATCAGTCCTTTGTGTTTCAGTCATGCACCTAACATTAGGCCTATTACTGTTTAAATCACTTTTGCAACAGGCGACTTGCATGGAGTATACAGGCTTTTTAAAAGACATTACAGGAATCCACAGCTGCTTGGCCTTCATGGCTGGCTGTTCATTTGACACTTTGTGTTTTCATTTACTATTGATAACTGGGAACTGGTCTAAAATTTCCCTTGACACTTGCTAATTTGGGATGTTTTCTCCCTCTTTAGAATTTTCTCTGTGTTATTTAGATTCATTTTGGTCAATCAAGTTGCTCTATTTAGTGTAGGTTAAAAATAACAAAATACCTTAAAACTATTAAAACTTACTTTATTTTTTTACATTTCTTCAGTAAAAGCATAATTTTACCTTTCTAATGTCAAACTCTCAGTGGTTTTCATAACATGATTTTTGATAATGTTGGGTTTCTTAGGAGGGGAATAAACACATTACAGCAGAAGAGACTGTAATTAAACCTTTCATTGTTATCTGAGGTTGCATTTTTCCCTGGCCATAATTTATCTGGAAATGCGGGAAGCAGAGTAAAGAGAGGGCAAGTTGACCTCTCAGTTACATCTCTGAGGTAAGACAGGAGTGCTCATGGGTAGGAGGAACGTCCTCTTCTCCAGTCAAATACTCAGAAGGACATTTGTTTAAGGGTAGACATTAAGAGAGCAAAGACTTAGAATTTTTCAGTTGGTGGCTCTTGTCAAGTGCATGACATAAATCTGGGCAGAAAAAGTAACAGCGATCAAAGTTCTGAAGACTCTAAAGATAGATTCCAACAAAAATTCATTCATAAATTAGATAAGTAAATTAACACTGCAAGACAAACAGGGACAAATCCATCTCTTGTGGGAATTCAAACCCTACCATGGTCTTTAATGCCAGAGGGGGACTGAGGCTCACCAAGACAGGCACTTTTTGACCTGGAGTCAAATTGCTTGCCTTATCTAGTCTTGTGTCCTTTCCTTCTTTTCACCCCCAGGCCCATAGACAAAACTGCCTCCCATAAACTCCATCCTGCTTATTTCTCTTCAGATTTTCCCCAAGTTATATATTATTCTTTTCAGTGTCTTCAGTTCTTCTTCATAACCCTCCACCACCAACAGAATCTTCCGTTCAGTCCAACAAGCAAATAGTCAGCACTTACATTATTAGTCCATGGTGAGATCTGAGAACAATGAGGTGAGCACCTGACCCATTACTTTATTACAACTAGGTAATACTCCACTGCATGATTGTAACACAGTTATTCAACACCTCTTCCACACCTGGGCATTGTAGCAGTTTGATATTATTTATGAATCCCCCCCCCCCAAAAAAAAAAAGTTACTTTTGTAAACTGGTCTGTTCCTCTGAGTGTGAACCCCTTTGATTGTATTAGATTCAGCTGAGAGTCTTTGATTAAATTATGTTAAGATTATGATTTTGATTTGAACGTATCAGTAGGATGTAACTCAGGGTTGAGTCCCTCCCCCCAAAGAGAGAGGAAGACATGGAAGAAGACACAGAGGAAGACATGGGAAGAGAGAGAGCTCCATAGACATGGAAGAGGAGAGAACTTTGATCCTGAAGCTCCAGGAAGAGAGCTGAGCCATTCACCTGATAGTTTACCGCTGACTTTATGAAGTGAACAGAGGGCTAAGAACACCCGGAAAGAAACAAGCCCTGTGCCAGCCTGTAGCTGAGAGAAAGGAAGGCTGAACCCTTGCAGAGATCAGCAACCATCTTGCATCAACACATACCAACTGACTTGAGTGAGAAAGCAACCTTGAGTTGGACTCTTTAGGCATTATAACTATAAGCTTTTACCCCAAATAACCACCCTTTATAAAAGTCAACAGATTTCTGGTACTTAGCATCAGCACCTCTTTGGCTGACTAATACAGGCGTGTAGGTTGTTTCCAATAGTTTGCAATTATGAGCAATGCTGTGATGCATAATCTTGTGTATACTCAAGAAAATTACTAGAAGTGATAGTGTTTAGTCGAAAGTTAAATGGTTTTGTTTGATATTGCCAAATTACTGCCAATTAGAGTTATACAAAGTGATATTCCCATCAGCAATGTATGGGAATTCCTATTTCTTCAAAGCCTTGCCAATATCTCAGTATGGTTTTAATTTGATTTTCTCTTATTGTAAGTGAGATTAAACAACTTTCATAGGTTTAAAAGCCTTTTTATCTTTTTATTATGAATTATCTATTCCATCTCCTTCCCGTTTTTGGTCTTAAGTGTTATTAATATATTAGGAATATATTATCTGTGGTATGTATTGTAAATATTTGCTCAGCTTGTCAGCTATCTTTTGACCTTGTTTATAGTATGGTGGGTTGTTTAGCTTTTTAAAAATTTTATTGAGTCAAATTTATCAATCATTTTTTTTATTGCATCTGATTTTGAAGAGTAGTTTAAAACCTTTCCCTATAACTCGTAAAGATTCAACTATTTTTTTTTCTGGTATTTCATAGTTTCAGTTATTTTTGTTTTTTATTTGTCAGTTCATTTACCATAAATTCCTGACTTATTTGACGTTAATCTTACGTACGATACAATGTTTGAGTCTGATTTTACTTTTTGCAATTTACTAACCAGTTGTTTTAGCACCATATATTAAAAGTCTATCTTTGTCCCAGAGATTTGATATACCACTTTTCTCATATACTAAGTTCTGTAGACTCAGGATCTATTCCCAGACTTTCCATTCCACTCCATGGTTTTTCTTTAATGAGTCAGGGTCACTGTTTTAATTATGGAGGCTGTATTGTATGTTTTAATATCTGGTTGAATTGGTAGAAACTGTTCACAGCTTTTCTTTATTAGTGTTTTCCTGTCTATACTTTATTTTTCCACATGAAGTCTAGCTCCATGAAAGAGTTTGATGGTATTCTTTTTTTTATCTTTTTGGGTGGGTGGGAGGGAAATCCAGGATCCTATTTTATTTAAATTTCAATATCTACAGGTAAAGAGAGAAATATGATTTGAATAAATAAACCAATTACATCTTTTTGTTCCTGTATAGGTCCAAGATAGTGGACATATCTAAAATATAATCTAAACTATGAATAAAATGAAATTCCAATGAACAGATATTAAAAAATGTTATTAAGCTACAATGATTAAATTGTTTAATACTTGTAAAATATGGGCTATAGTTCAGGAAGAGAGAGAAATAGAGAAGAAAATATGGTATAGACAAGCAATTAACTATATTTTTGGTTTTTGGACTCCTTTACAATATTAAAAATTATTGAGGATCACAAAGAGCTTGGTTTATGTGGATTATAGTGATTTATATTTGGAAATTAAAACTGAGAAAATGGTAAACTACGTATTATCTAATTTTAAAACTACATTATTGCTTCTTGGTCTTTTGGCTAAAAGCAGTGTAGTATCTGTTCTTACTAGTTTAAAACTACATTAGTAAACTTAGGACATATAAACATAAGTAGCATATATATATATATATATTTTTTAAAACTGTATTTCCCGAAACAAAAAAATTAGTAAAAAGTGAGGTGTTGGTTTATAGTTTCACAAAATGTATGAGGGCCAGGGTTCAATCCCTTGCTAAAAATAATTTAAAAAAACAATTACCTATTCATTGTTATTTTCTTGTTTGTTTTTTTAATCAAGAAAAAGTATTACATTTTACTGAAGGCTTTTCACCATTCATGGAGATAATTATATGATTTTTCCTAAAAATCATTAACATGGTATACAGTGTTTATGGATTTCCTAATATTTAAATAATCTTGCATTCCTGGTCATAGTCCATTATTTAATTTTTAAAATACATATTTTATTAGAGAAGTTGTGGGTTTACAGAAAAACCATGAAGGAAATACAGAGTGGTATTGGATTTTGTTTGCTGGAAGTTTGTTTAGAACTTTGGCAAAATCAATAGTTATAAGTGATATTGACCTATAAATTTCTTTATTTGTACCACCTATATCAGGTTTAGGTATCAACACCACACTTGTTCCATAAAAAAGGATGAGGGTATCTTCCTTTCTTTTAATTCTGTGGAACAATTTCCAAGCATTATTTCTATCTGGTATTTGAAGATATGGTAGAATTCCCCAAGGAAACTATCAAGGCTCGGTGCTTTATTATGGGATTGTTTCTCTTATTTGTTTGTTTGTTTGAGGCAATGTGGAGAGAGGGTTGGTTATCCTTCAATTTTTAAAAACATATTACTGGTTTATAAAAGTTAAATATCTAAGAGAGCTCATTATAAAATAATATGGTTGAGAAGGAAATTTGGGCAAATTTTAAATTTATTTTATTATTTTTCAGTTTTCCTCACAGCATGTTAAATTTTGACTTCCTTTTGACCTCTCTCACCCCTTGAATCACTACCTTCCCACAACTTTCATCTGTGATCAGTTTTATGCCTCTTCCCCATCTGTATTCAGTGCTCTGGTATACTTTCTATTTCTCATGCTGACTTTATATCAATTTTAGGGTAGACATTAGTTCTTTTCTCTCATCCCTATTGTTTTTTCTTGAAATACTTTGGATTTACGTGAAGACTTGTGGTAAGAATTTTGGAGACAGTTCACTAGAATATGGGGCTTATGTCTACACACATTAATTTGAAGTTTGAACAACTTCTGTTTTTTATTTATGCTGATGCATGGGTTTTGTGTAGTTTATTCTTTTTCTTTTTTTAGGGTAAATTAAGATTTCAGATTTATGTGGTGGGCATTCCCTTAGCTACCCAGAATTCCATTTATTAGATAATTTATTATTCTGCATTCTCCCAGCAACATATGAATGTATCCTTCTCACTACACCCAACCAGTAGGAAGGATTCTATTTTAATCTTTCGAAATAATAAATTTGGACATGCACAGCATATGCATTTTGCCTAAATAACAAATAGGAGGATATTAAAATCATATTTGTCTGAAATGAACCTGAAATCAAATATCATTATTGTCATCATCACTGCCACTACCACCACCACCAAGTGAACTTTTGGAGTACAAAAAAAAATTAGAAATTTTGTTTAAAATTTTAATTATAATTATGAATTTTATTGAAACATTTTAAGTTAAATTTTTAAAGTTTGAATTATAGTGCTATTATAATTACTGTTCTTACACTAATTATTCTGGACATCCGTGGTATTAAACAGACTCTACTTTTCATTTGAAGTTGGTAGAGAAGTCAGACAATTTGGTAGTATTTCATTATTCTCTAACATATTCTTTCTTTCTTCACATTTAATGTTTTTATTATGTCAGTATAGAATGTATCAAGAATATTGCTCTTTACTCCTCATAAAATAGTAAGTAAACATTATGCTTTTAATACAACCTAATAATATATAAAAATGAATAAATAGTATATTTTCTTGAGTGGTTCATAACCTAAATGGAATTAAACAACAAAAAATTAAATGATGTCTAAAGGCTATTTTGCTTTGTGTTAATTTTATTTTATAAATACAAGTACATCAAAAACTCTACTAAGATTAAAATTATGGTCTATTATATGTCTGTCTAGTAAGAGATCTATTATGCTGCCTCTTATTATGGGAACTTTTATAAAAATATGTTGCCTCAGAAAGCATCTAATACTCTTTCTAAATTTATCTACCTAACATATTCTTTTATAGTACTATTAACTGGAAATATATTTTCCTATTTATTTAGCTAATTGGAAAGTCTTAGTAATTGTTTTGTGTTCATGACATTAAGAACTTTTATAGGGAATGGATGTGGCTCAAGCGACTGAGTTCCCACCTACCACACGGGAGGTCCTGGGTTCAGTTTCAGATGCCTCCTGGAGAAGACAAGCAAGAGATCAAGCTGGTGTGACAGGCAGGCATGGCAAGCTGACACAACAAGATAATGCAACAAAGAGACAGGGAGAGGAAAGACAACAAGAGATACAACTAACCAGGAAGCTGAGGTGGCTCAAGGGGTTGAGCACCCCTCTCCCACATGGGACGTCCCAGGTTTGGTTCCTGGTGCCTCCTAAAGAGAAGACAAGCAGACACAGAAAGCACAGAACAAATGGACACAGAACAAGATAGCAAGCCCAAATAATGGGGGTGGAGGGTGTAAATAAATAAAGTAAATCTTAAAAAAGAGGTTTCATAATGTATCATGATTGAAACATTTTACCCTTTCAATGATATGTATGCATGTCTATTTCAAAAAGATTAATAGAATTTTAACCTAGAAAGCACACAAGGAAATCATGATTGAAAGTTATACCTGGAAAGCTAACCAGATTTTGCATATGAATATGCATTGTCCATATTACTGACTAGCTATTACAGGAACCTATAGGAATTCCATGATGCCAACCTGCTAAAGTTTAGAGATTGCACAATAGATGTAAAAGAAGGAAGAAACTGAAGTTGAATAGTGATTTAGTCTGGAATAGCAAGGTTGGAGCCTAATTCAGGCATCCCTAAAATATATTATTTTAACTTAATTCTTATTTCTTTGAGTACTAGTAAGGTTGGACTATTTAATATATTTAATAATATATTTTTCTCTGAATTATATATTCAAGATTCATTTCTTTATTATATATTTATTCATTATATTTGTATAGTCTCCATGGTGTCATTAATTCTTATAATGCCCTTGTGAGGTGGGAAGGAGAATTATTATTATTATCCCTCTTCAATAGCTTATAAACAGATTCCTAAAGTTGAAGTAGTTGGACTAAAAGTTACATAGCTATGGTGTATTGGTGTGCATGATCCAAACCCTGTGATTTATTAGAACGTCCTGAAGCTCTCCTATGCTTCCACCATGTTCTCTGACCTGGACTTAATTCCTTTCTGGCAGAAACTATCATTAATGTTTTCATTATTTATTCTATAGTTCTTTATTGAGGCATACCATCAACAGTGTATTTATTTATTAAGATTCATTTTATTTATTTCTCTCCCCTCTCCCCCACCCCAGTTGTCTGTTCTCTGTGTTCATTTGCTGCGTGTTCTTCTTTGTCCGCTTCTGTTGTTGTCAGTGGCACGGGAATCTGTGTCTCTTTTTGTTGCGTCATCTTGCTGTGTCAGCTCTCTGTGTGTGCAGTGCCATTCCTGGGCAGGCTGCACTTTCTTTCGTGCTGGGCGGCTCTCCTTACAGGGCACAGTCCTTGCACGTGGGGCTTCCCTACGCAGGGGGCACCCCTGCGTGGCAGGGCACTCCTTGTGCACATCAGCACTGTGTGTGGGCCAGCTCCACACAGGTCAAGGAGGCCCGGGGTTTGAACCGCAGACCTCCTATGTGGTAGACAGACGCCCTATCCATTGGGCCAAGTCCGCTTCCCCCATCAATAGTTTAATGTACTGTCTTGCATATAGTTGTGAGAGATGACTTAGATATTGTCTTTGCCTTCCAGAGTAGTCTAGTCTCTTAGAGAAATGAAGACATGCACAGAAAAAATAAAAAATAAAGGGCCCTGAGAAGGGGTGCCATGTAAGTTCAGATGCACCACCAAAATGCTCCATAGTTTGAAGGTCTCAGCTTGAATTACCTGTTTATATTCTTAGGAAGATACATGTCTTTACTGAGAATATACTGCCTGAAAATGAAAACTCTCCTGCCAGTTGACTTCATGGAAAGACTTTAACCTTTGTGGTGTTCTGGTATACAGATCCATAGAGTTGGCACAGGTCTTCAGGAGGACAGCAATAAATCAAAACAATAGGGAAAGAGGAAGGAGTAGAAATTGCATAGAAAGAATAAAAGACAAGGGTGCAGGACCACAGGAGAAACGAATCCACTATGGAGATGGGGATGGGGATGCAATTTTGACTTGGAAATCAGGAAGGCCTCTTGTTTGAGGTTGAAGTTAGACTCATTTAATCTTAATTTATTCAGCTACATTGAAAAGAAAATAGCAACATTATTTCTTCTCCTAAGACTCTCAAGAAGTGAGCATATTGTTTTTGTTGCCCATCTTGATGTGTAGATTAACTCTGCTGCAATTTTAATTTTTGCAGCCTCTCACCAAAATATATTTAATATACTCATTTTTGTCTAAGAACTTGTACTTAAGAATGGTTTCTGCTGTTTACCAGGGACAAGAGGATAAGCAACATGACTTTGCAAGGACAATCCTAGCCTTAAAATTAGAATTTCCCACTTGTGTGACATATCTCTTTAGAGATTTTACTCATTCTATTCCTCTGGCCTTGGAGTTAGTGTGTGTTCAAGTGGATAGAAATAGGGTGAGTGCAAAAGTGAGCTCAATAGTGCCAATGTGATCATCATCTGAGGCCAGGGCAACATTTGAGAGTCACAGAAGGGTGCTTGGGGACTGGAGAAAGTATGTGTTTCTACCAGCAGTCTGAGCTCTATAGACATTGCTGATTGAATCTGGTGAAGAGGGATGTTATGGAAAAGCAATTCTGCTAAGGGATTAGATACTGGAAATCTCTGGATGAAAGGATTCTTGCCTCATTAAAATCCCAAGGAAAGAATTCTGTGATTTTATAAGGAAAGCGCCCAGGCTAATTTCTTAAGGATTTGCATGTTGGGGTGGATTGACAAATTAGCTACTTGAGGCTGAGGTTATCCCTGGATTATTCAAAGAAAATAAGATAATACATCAGTATAGTAGTAAATGTGTATAATTCATAATTAACAAACATACATATATTTGGGGATGTGTTAAAGACATTTTTATTTTTACTGATATGGAGGTGTAGCAAAAAATTTAAACCGTGTGTAAGCTGCACATTGGAAGGGCCAGCAGAAGGCTAGTTTTCTAGTCACTGGTTTCTCCTCTTTGTAGTGCTTCCCTGGGTGAGTTCCTCCTTCCACTCCTTTGTGCTGACTTTATTAATTTTATCTCCTGAATGGAAGGTTTGCCAGAGACGAGAAACTTCCTGCTATCGTCTTCATTTTGTTCTGTTTTAGGGCTAGGTAGCTCTTGCTCCTGAGATGCATTCCCTCTGCTAGGTCGGCTGCCTCTGGCCTTTCCTAGTGCCCTCCTCTCTGAGAATCGAGTGCCTGCCCACAGGGCAAAGGGTTCTCACTCCACCTCTTCTCCAGCTCAACTCACGTCCCCTCACTATGCCGGCCCACCTGGACAGCTGAGGTTACGAAGGAGAATCAGGTTTATGTTGCTTTTGTTCTATTGGGAGATGAGACTAGAGAAAGGAAAAGTGAGATGAGAAGCTAGATGGATTCCAGGAACTGGGTCAATGGATGGATTCCCTCTCAATCCCCTCTGCATTGAAAACCAGCACTGTCACAACTGGATTACTGGCATTAGAAATGACCTATGGGAGCTCATTAAGCCTGTAAGTGTAAGACTTTCTTCAAAAGAATGTCTACTCATATCTTTTGAAGGTAATAAGCTGACACCATGATAAAAAAGACGTTAGTGGCAGCAATGAGAACTATGGGATGGAAACGTGAGTGGTCAAACAGGTGCTCTTGGAAGGCAATGAGAGGGTGGAGCCTTTTAAATGGGTTTGCACCCCCCCACCCACCACATGCACCCCTGGCTCATTCCCTTTGAGGTTGAAGCCTGCCTTTGCTTCTGATCATTCTTGTAATTCTCCCATTCACATACTCTTTTATCCCCTCATCCTTATGCCCAGAAAGCCTTTACTAAGGACCTGTTCTATACAAGGCAGCACACTACAAAGGTGAGTCTGGTGACTACATTTAGGAAGTCTAGTATTGGATATTTTAGGTTGAACCTTATGAAATTGCCAATATGTGACATTTCCTAGCCTACAACACAGCTATTTCATATGGTTTGACTTAATGTAAACCATACGTACACATACATATTTTGAGGTTTATAGCAATCTAGATCAGTGGTTAACCAGATTCTGGCACTGAACTTATCATTTATTAGTTTTGAAAACTGGAGAAAGTTACTTAACTCATCTAAGCCTCCTTTTCCTCCTATGAAAATGGAGTGTAATAGCTCTACTTGAGAGCTATTGAGAGGGTGTTGTGAGGAATAAACCTTAACCCTTATAAAGCATTTAATATAATGTACAATGCATAGCAGGTGCTCAATAAATGTTAGCTGCTATTAACATTAGTATTCAGAGGTATGATTACTATCATCTATGGAAGTCCATGGACAGGTATTCCTATTTGCAGAAGAAAAGAGACCAGCTCAAACTAAGGAAGCAGCTCTTGCTATCCCTCCCAGCCAGGAAATTTTGAGTGAATCTACTACCACATCAACATGGAAAAGAGAATATTTCCTATAAACCAGGGAAATCCAACAAAAGGTCTCAAAAGAAAGCAATTGGGAGTTTCAGTGTTTGGCTTAATAGAAATGTTTGAAAAGCTGGTGAGGAAGGACCCAGAGGGGAGTGCGGGAGCAGAGGCAGCTGGAGGCTGTGCTAGCCTTGTTTCCTGTCAGGGCTGGGATTCAGCATCTAGAAACTCGCTTGTTTATTCTGAATGAGAGCCAAGGGGTGAGTGTCCTTGCCAGGAGTCCGTGTTGAGTTTCGTGTTTGTGCAGGGAGGGTTTGAAGGGCAGAATGCGGCCACAAGAACTGATGGACAGATAGATAGACGTGTCTAGGTTCATGACTGAGCAGTGCCAACGTGCTAGGGAGGACACAACTGATTTAGTAGAGGCTGTTTGGGTCTGAAGCCAGAAGTGGAAGGAATTCTTTGTGTTAACAGTCTTCTGGTGGGAGGATTGCATGGGTGCCCTGGCTGGGTGGAGCAGCTAAGATTTTTATGTGCAAATGCCAGGAGAACATGAACCAGCCCTATAGAGAATCTCCAGGAAGCAACAGGCTAATAGACTCTTCCCTTGTATCACAAGAGGCCACAGGCAGCCTGGCCAGTCCCTCCACAAACCAAGGGAGTCATTTACAAGAGAGAGAAGCAAAAGAAAATCAGACAAATAGGTGTTGGACCAGATTGGCTGGACAAGTCAAAGGATTTGACCAGAGACACCAAAACAGAGCCTAAGAGGAGGAGGGAGCAGGGTCTTGGGAGCAGAGGGCTATGGGATCAAATCTCACGTGTAGCACTTAGGGCTAGTCCTTTACCTCTCCAGGGCTCAGTTTCCCCCTCTGAGAAATGACTGTGAAAATCCTACCTCATGGGGTTATTGTGAGGTTGGAAGGAGATAGAGAATGCTTCTTGCCCATTGCACATGAGTTCGTTTTCCTACCCTCTGTAGAAAGTCACTCCAGAAAAGAGCCAACAATTCTGGCCCAGACAGGCATGTACAGCCTGCACTGCCTTGTGGAAGCAGGTCCCCTCAACCCCCCTCCCTCACCCTGTCCTCTGGCTTCTCCCCAGAAGGCCCCAGGGCTTCCAGGCCAACTGCCAAACCACCAGGACTCCAGGATTGGCTTTCAAGGACCCTCCTCCCCTCCACCCTCTCCAGCCCCATCCCCCATGTGGCAGGCCCGCTCCTGGCTCCCTCCCAGGAGGGTCAGGTCCCCTGGCTGCCCCAGCGTGCTCTGCCAGCACTTGCAGGTAGATTCATCTGAAATCCCCACTGACAATTTGTGTTTATTTGGGACATACTAAGGAGCCAAGGGCTATGAAAGTAGCTACATTCCAGAACCTTCCACAATTCCCATTAGGCTATGTCAATCAGGCCCTTTTCCTGGAAGGATGGATAGGTATTCTCTTTGCAGTTTGAGATTCCCCCTTTCACACACCAACAATGCCTCCCAATCCTGTGTGGTGGGATTCTTGAGGATGACAACAATGACTCTGAATGTCACATGTTTATGGGTGCGAGGGATGGAAATATTTCTTTATCTTACACTGTTCAATATTTCAATTTTTTGTTGATATTCAATATATAATATATATAGAGAAAAGTGTACAATTTTAAGTGGACTGCTGAGAGTGGACAGCAGGAAGAATTGACACTAGAACTTCTCCAGTCTTTTGAGCTGAACCCTGAAACCTCTTAGGGCACAAGAATTGAGAACATTTCTTAGTAAGCTTGTTACTGTATTTATTAAAACCAGCAGTGTGCTGGAGGCCACTCTCCCAGCTCTGAAGAGCCACCTCTGTTGCATCCTTCCTCAATTCCACATTCAGTGCCATTCTATTGATAGCTTGGTATCAGCTTTAGTAAAAGTGTTTACACCATAGAAATCAGTAAACACTACAAACCAGAGCTTTTGTTCCTTGGAGATACAGTTAAACATTTACTGGCAAACCACTGCTTACCACCCTCCTAAAATTTGTGAACAGAGAGTAAATAACTTTACTACAAACTCCAGTTTACATCAATCCCCACTGTACTTTCTCCGATAAATTCCATTTTCAACTATCCTGCTCTCAGAGCACACAGCTTTGTTATCTTCCTCCTGGAAGGCCTCATACATTTGACAACTGTTCCACTGTAGCCTTTTCTCCTCTTTTCTGCTTTCTTTTAAATTACTGTTGTTCTCTGAGTGTGTTTAAGTGATTCCCCAAAGAGAAATCCAGGTGGTTGATATGCAAAACCCAGAACTTCCTGGCAAGAAATCAGGGCTCTGGGGCTGATTGTCAGGCTTCCAGCAGCCTCTGCAGCCCCTTGGATTGCAGACACTTGCTAACTGTCCCTCCTGTCTGCTGGCTTCCCCTCACCCTGTGCCTATCTCAACCCACTGCAGTTCCCACCTCACTCCAGACTACCCTCAGGGCAGACATGGACAGATGACTTTAGGAGAGCAAAGTGAGAAGAACCAAAGGGACAGCCCCTCGCCTTACTTGGCCCATCAAGTAAAGGGGCCAGGTGGGTCCAGTGATACCCCATCCTGTCTTTAGGACTTGATATATGCATCTGAGCACCTTGTGCTCCTTCCTATCACTTGACTGCATAGGCAGCTCCGTGTTTTTACTGGAATGAGGAGGGGGAGAGGGCGAAACACTGAAGGAATCTTTTAAAGACCCTCCGCCTGACCTCTGTCTGAGCAAATAATTAATCTCCAGGAAAAGCACTTGGCTGATGGGTCCAGGTTGTTCCTCTCATATTGGGGCTGGGAACAGGCTGTGGATTTATGAGGTGACGTCAGTTTGAAGAGCAGGATACCAGGCCGAGTTGCACTTTACATACTCCCCAATTGTTTTAGTGGGCCTACCCCTGAAGGACTCCAAATCTCTCCCCAAGCTTAGCTTTATTAAAATGGCAAAGATGGAAAGAAGTGTTTTTCCAGATAAATCAGTTTATTTGGACTCCAATGTTCTCTGCCCTCGACCCCTCTCTACTGAAAAGCCCTCCCAGAGGGAAGGAAATGAAGAGCTGCAAAGTACTTGCAGGTACATGCTTAATGCTTTAAAATCTTGCATTGTGTTAACAACTATGCAAGGACTGGGCTTTAAAGAAATAGATGGATTCTCAATCTGACCAATTTAAATAATCCCTGAGAGAGAACTAGGGAGAAGATTTATGTCTTTAGTAACTAAAAGACTCACCAGAGTTTAGCCTGGAGGCTGGGTCTATGCACTCAGAGAATCACAGTGCAATTCCTTGACAGGATCAAGATAAAACTGGATTTAAAGAATGGATGAGGGGGTGGGGAAATGTAGAGAGAAGGGTCAGTGAGAAGCCAGAGTGAAAGAAGTGGGGAGGGGAGGTAGAAGTCAGCAAGAAGGGAAGGTAGCACAGCTTTTGTCCAGAGACAAGACTGAAGATGGAGAAAGAATAAAAGAGTAGAAAATATATATTTTTTTATATTTAATATACATAATCTCTATATATATAGAAAAGATATATATCTGCCTATTTCCAAGACAGAGACATGTAAAGGCAAGAGACTGGCTTGTATTTAGAGTTCCAGAAACTTATATTAATTATTGAGATGAAAGACCTTGGAGACCTGAAATATCTCATTTATGGGTACAAAACAAAAATTATTGCTGCAACAAGATTTTCGAAGGATGGAGGTAGTAGAGGAATAATTTCAAGGGAAGTGAGAGAATTTAGTCAAAGAGAAGTGAGAGAAAGAAAGTCCATTAGGAATGTCCATCAGTAGACATGCATGTGTGTGTGTGTGTGTAAGGGTGTGCTCATGCATGTGTATGAGCATGTATGTGTAAGTACGTGTGGGCATGAGTGTGTGTGTGTTAGGTTAGGTGAGTCTGTAGTGGGGCAGCAGTCAATTAGGAAATGGAAAAAGTCAAAGAATTGACCCTAAGCATTCTGCCTTGATCACAACTACCCTGTATATTTAGATTAAGATTGCAGAAGGATGAGAGCAGGAGGGAACGCAAGAGCAGGAGCCACTGGGAGGCAGTTAGTGCCTGTCCTCAAGGACAGCAAGGGGACTTTAGTTTTTACAGTGAGCCAGGCCACTAAAAGCAGGGACTGCCACCCTGCAGTCCCCCTACAGTCCCCCTGCAGTCCCAGAAGTGCATGTGCCAGCTGGACACAGGGCCCACCAAGGTCCTGCCAGCTGACTAAAAAGCATCTGCACAGCTCTCCAAGAAAGACCCACATGGACCCCAGTACTGGCTGAGTGGTGACACGACCCTGAAGGAGGTATCTGGATATCAATATAGAGAGACTGCAACAAAATTAGTACTTCCTCAAGGGAACTTAGTCAACAACAAGGAAATAGAATATGAAGAACAAAGTGACAAAGGGAAGACTTAACATGCACACAAAAACAACTAATTGAACCCTGACACACAAAAAAAACTACTCACCTGAATAAACCCATCAAGGTACAATTATGACCAGACACAACAAAAAACTACAAACCATACCGAAAATCAGGAAAATATGATCCAATCCAATGAACAAACTAAAAACCAGGAAGAGGAGTGGAACATCAAACAACTAATTAAAGCTCTGAAAACATGTATCATGAAACAATTTAAAGAAATGAAGCAAGAGATTAAGGATATTAAGAAAACACTTGGAGAGCATACAGAACAAATTGTAATCACGCACAAAACGATAACGGATATGATGGGGATGAACAGCATAATCCAAGAAATCAAAAATACACTTCCAGCAAATAACAGCACATTTGAAGAGGCAGAAGAAAGAATTAGTGATTTGGAAGACAGTACATCTGAAATCAAACAGATAGTAGAATTGATTGATAAAAAGATAGAAAAATTCCAGCAGCGACTTAGGGACCTGAATGACAATACAGAACACACAAACATATGCATTATAGGCATCCCAGAAGGAGAAGAGAAGGGAAAGGGGACAAAAGGGGTGTTAGAGGAAATAATGGCTGAAAACTTCCCAAACCTACTGAGGGAGATGCATGTACATGTCCAAGAAGCACAATGCACCCCAAACAACATAAATCCCAACAGGCCTACTCCAAGACATATACTTGTCAAATTATCCAATGTGCAAGACAAAGACAAAATACTAAAAGCAGCAAGAGAAAAGAGAACCATCACTTACATAGGAGGCTCCATAAGACTAAGTGCTGATTTCTCATCTGAAGCCATGGAGGCAAGAAGGCAGTGGTATGACAGAGTCAAGGTACTAAAAGAAAAGAATTTCCAACCAAGAATGCTCTATCCAGCAAAGCTAGCATTCAAAAGTGATGGAGAGTTCAAAATATTCACAGATAAACAGCAACTGAGAGAGTATGCCAACAAGAAACCTGCCCTTCAAGAAATACTAAAGGGAGTTCTGTAGGAGGAAAGAAAAAAACAGGAGAGACAGAGTTGGAGGACAGTGTAAGAACAACTAAAACAAGCAAAAGAGATAACAAAAAGAAAAACAAACAATATGACAAACACAAACACAAAGAAAATATGGCTGATATAAGTAATTCCTTGAAAGTAATAACACTGAATGTCAATGGAATAAATTCACCTGATAAGAGACACAGACTGAAAGATTCGATAAGGAAATATGACCCATCTATATGCTGTCTACAAAAAACATCTTAGACCTAGGGATTCAAGCAGATTGAAAGTGAATGGCTGGAAAACAATCTTACAGACAAACTATAACCAAAAGAGGGCAGGAGTAGCTATATTAATACCAGATCAAATAGACTTTAAATGCAAAACTATTATGAGAGACAAAGATGGACTCTACATATTAGTGAAAGGGACAATCTTTCAAGAAAAAAGAATAATCATAAATATTTATGCCCCTAACAAGGACACCTCCACATATGTGAGGCAAACACTGCAAAAACTAAGGGAAGGAATAGATGCCTCGACAATTATAGTGGGGGACTTTAATGCACCACTGTCACCATTGGACAAAACATCTTAAAAGAGAATCAGTAAAGAAACAAACACTTTGAACAATATGTTAGAGGATCTGGACATTATAGACATATACAGAATATTACACCCAAATACAGCAGGATATACATTCTTCTCAAGTGCACATGGGTCATTCTCCAAAACAGACCACATGCTAAGCCATAGAGAAAGTCTCAATGAATTCAGAGAGATTGAAATTATACAAAAAAATTTCTCTGACCACAGAGGAATGAAACTGGAAATCTGCAAGGGCCAGAGACCTAGATTTGGCACCAAGATATGAAAGTTAAACAACACACTCTTAGAAGAATAGTGGGTCAAGGAAGAAATCTCAACAGAAATCAGTAACGACCTTGAAACTAAAGAAAATGATAACACGACATATCAAAACATAAGGGACGCAGCAAAAGCTGTACTGCAAGGGAAATTCATAGCCATAAAATCATACATCAGAAAAGAAGAAAGAGCAAAATTGAAGAACTAACTGTACAATTGGAAGAATTAGTAAAAAAAACAACAAACTAACCCAAAAGAAAGAAGAAAGAAGAAAGAAAGAACAAAGATCAGAGCAGAACTAAATGAAATAGAAAATAAGCGCTTGAAAAAAAAAACAAAACAAAGAACTGGTTCTTTGAGAAGATCAATAAAATTGACAAATCCTTAGCTAGACAAACAAAGGAAAAAAGAGAGAAGATGCGAATACACAAAATAAGAAATGAGAAAGGGGATATCACCACTGACCCCACTGAAGTAAAGACTATCATAAGAGAACCCTTTAAAAAACTATATTCCAACAAGAAAGACAATTTAGAGGGAATGGACAAATTCCTGGAAACATGTAAGCAGCCTATATTGATGAAAGAAGAAATTGCTGATCTCAACAAACCAATCACAAGTAAAGAGATAGAATCAATCATTACAAACCTCGTAACAAAGAAGAGCCCTGAGCCAGATGGTTTCACAGGTGAATTCTACCAAACATTCCAGAAAGAACTAACACAAATCTTGTTTAAACTTTTCAAAAAAATTGAACTAGAAGGAACATTGCTTAACTCATTTTATGACTCCAGCATTACCCTAATATCAAAGCCCAGCAAAGACTCCAGAAGAAAGGTAAATTACAGACCAATCTCTCTACTGAAATTAGATGCAAAAATCCGCAACAAAATACTTGCTAATCACATTCAACAATACATTAAATGAACTATACACCATGACCAAGTGGGTTTCATTCCTGGTATGCAAGGATAGTTCAGCATAAGAAAATCAATTAGTGTAATACACCACACAAACAGATTGAAGGAAAAGAACACATGATCATATCTATAGATGCAGAAAAAGCATTTGATAAACTACATCACCCTTTCTTGATAAAAACACTGCAAAAGATTGGAATAGAAGGACACTTTCTGAACATGATAAAGGGTATATATGAAAAACCCATAACTAACATAATTTACAATGGTGAAATCTTAAAATCTTTCCTTTTAAGATCAGGAACAAGACAAGGATGCCCACTACCACCCCTTCTATTTAACATTGTGTTAGAAGTACTTGCTTGAGCATTGAGGCAAGAACCAGATATAAAAGGGATCCAAATAGGAAAGGAAGAAGTCAAAATTTCACTATTTGCAGATGACATGATCCTCTACATAGAAAGTCCTGAGAAATCTACAGTAAAGCTTCTAGAACTTATAAATGAGTTCAGTAAAGTCACAGGTTATAAAATCAGTCCACAAAAATCAGTAGCATTTCTGTACACTGATGATCAGCAATCTGAGGAGGAAACCAAGAAACAAATACCATTTACTATTGTAAATGTAAATTGTATTGTAAATGTATTGTAAATAAAAATGTCAAATACCTAGGAATAAATTCAACTAAAGAAGTAAAAGACTTATACACAGAAAACTACACAAAACCATTCAAGGAAATCAAAGAAGACCTAAAATAAATGGAAGAATATTTGCTGTTCATGGATAGGAAGGCTATATATTATTAAGATGTCTATCCTACCAAAACTTATCTAAAGATTCAATGCAATTCCAATAAAAATCAACACATTTTTTAATGAACTAGAGAAACCATGAAATTTATTTGGAAAGGAAAGAGGCCCTGAATAGCCAAAGACATATTGAAAAAGAAAAATGAAATCAGAAGAATCATACTACCTGACTTCAAAACATATTACAAAGTTACAGTAGTGAAAATGGCATGGTATTGGCACAAGAATAGACACACTGACCAATGGAACCGAATTGAGAGTTCTGATATAGATCCTCATATATACAGTCGTGTGATATTCAACAAGGCCATCAAACCCGCTCAACTGAGAGAGAATGGCCTCTTCACCAATGATGCCTAGGGAACTGGATATCCATATGTGAAAGAAGGAAAGAAGATTACCATCTCACACCTGATACAAACTCAAGATGGATCAAGGACTTAAATGTAAGAGCCAAGACCATAAAGACCTTGGAAAACAATGTGGGGAAGCATCTACAGGACCTTGTAATAGGAAATGGCTTCATGAACTTCACACCAAAAGCACGAGCAGCAAAAGCACAAATAGATAAATGGGACTTCCTCAAAATTAAAGCCTTTTGCACCTCAAAGGAGTTTGTCAAGAAAGTGAAAAGAGAGCCTACCAAATGGGAGAAAATATTTGGTAACCATATATCTGATATGAGACTTATATCCTGCATATATAAAGAACTCCTTTATCTCAAAAATTAAAAGCAAAACAACACATTTAAAAAATAGGAAAAAGATTTAAACAGACACTTCTCCAAAGAAGAAATACAAATGCCTAAAAAGCATGTGAAAAAATGCTCAAAATCACTAGCTATTAGGGAAATGCAAATCAAAACTACAATGAGATACCATCTTACTCCCATAAGACTGACAACTATCAAAAAAACAGAAGACTACAAGTGTTGGAGAGGATGTGGAGGAATGGGAACACTCATCCTCTGCTGGTGGGAATGCAGAAGGATCCAGCCATTCTGGAGGACAGTTTGGCAGTTTCTCAAAAAGTTAGCTACAGATTTGCCATATGACCCATCAATTGCACTGCTGGATATATACCCAAAAGATCTAAAAATAAGGACACAAACCGATATATGCACACCAATGTTTACAGCAGCATTGTTCACTATTTCCAAAAGTTGGAATCAACCCAAATTCCCATTGACAGATGAATGGATAAATAAAATGTGGTATATACATACCATGGAATACTACTCAGACATAAGAAGAAATACAGTACAGACACATGTGATAACATGGATGAATCTTGAGGACCTTATGTTGAGTGAAACAAGCCAGGCATTGAAAGACAAATACTACATGACCTCTCTGATATGAAACAAGCAAACCAAGCTGTCTCAGAAAGCTAGAGACTGGAAGATAGGCTTAAAGGAATGTGTGGGGGGGGGTGCGTAGAGGAAAGTTGTGAGCTGACACCTACATGGGTGAAGTCTATGATAAGCTGGAGGTAAGTATTTGTATAGGGAATGGATAAGATGGGGACATAGGGATGCCATTGCATGGAGCTTTGCAGGCTTGAGTGGGATTAGGTTGGGAGGATGGGTCATATGGCCCAAGGAATTGGGGGGAGGACTGGGGGAACAGTTGAATATGGGAAAATCTCAGGTATATGGTTGAAATTATAAGTTTTGAGAAAACTCTTTAGAATATATAATATGGAAGGATTACATGTTTAAGATGCTTAAGGGGGGGCATATAGTACAGGGGCAGGCTGCTAGGGAGTGTGTGAGTGCTCATTTTGTCATAGTGTGTTCAATCATTGGGTGGAGACCATACAATGAGTGTGAGGGTGTACCCATCCCGGGGGACCTGATGTTCTCAAACAGAGAGAATTCTGTCCCTCAAGAGAATCAGTGGCTCCCAATGGGTTAGGGCAGTCTAGTGTGTCAAGCCCTCAACATTGTTGCAATATCTGTAAATCTGGTCCCTCAAGTACTGAAGATTGGTTGTCACTGTGGGCCCCGGGGGGAAGAAGAGAGAGGTAAAAAATAGATGGAAGCAGAGCAACTGGGGGACAATGGAAGTGCTCCACAAGATCATATAACAATGGATATAGGACAAGTTAACATACACCAAAAATATATACAAGTCTATAAGCTAAAATGTAAACCATAATGTAAAACATCAGGAATCTAAAAATTTAGAAAATTGTATAGTCTAAAATAAAAACCATAATGTAAACCAAAATGGAACCATGTTGAAAGCTATGTTTCAAAATCTGTACATCAGCTGCAGCAAATGTAACATGGACATGTATAAAGATCATTGCTGGGGAAGGGGGAAAGGGTTTGATATTGGATATATGGGAGTCCCCTATACTGTATATATGAATTACTGTGATCTAAAACTTTTTTGAAGACAAAATTAAAAATTAGAAAAAAAAATTTCTAATGAATGGATATAGGCACTGAGGATGAAATGAAAGAAAGTGCCTTGACACTGTACATACAGGGCAACATCTATTACAGTGATGAAAGGCAAAACGTTAAAAACAAATCTTTATAATAGTGTTCATTTTTATTAATACACCAATTTACTTTTATTTTATCTTAGTATTTCTAAATTAGTATGTATACTTCTAATCTTTAAATCCATCATTATATTTCATTTTCCTATTAATTGAATTTGGCAATATATTAGGTTTCATTTCTGAAGAAGTTTTGGACCACAGAGAGGTTCAACAATGGTAGGGGAGGAACACAGATGTGGGGTGTTATTGATGGGGAGGCACATGGTTGGGAGGGAGTTCTCCAGGGCATGTATATAGGGGACATAAAAATGTTTGGATAACAGTTACAAATGACAACTGAGGGAATGCTGAGTTCTTGCCAGGGGAGCTCTATCACATTCCCCAATGGAACAGCAACCATCCCCCAAGTACAATGGCATAGACCAACAAAGAAGGGTTTCTCAACAATGAGCCCTTGATACTGATGACCATGCTTATGAGTCTTTGTGCATGAAATATGAACTAGGCCTAGAGCTGCAGGGTGCCTAAGAGTTACTTCCTGAGAGCCTTCATGTTGCTCAAATGTGGCCACTCTCTAAGCCAAACTCAACATGTAAATGCATTACCTTCCCCCCAGCATGAGATATGACTCCCGGGGATGAGCCTCCCTGGTGCTGAGGGATTACTACCAAGCACCAGCTGGTGATATAAATAGAAAAAGACCTTGAATTAAAGGGTCAACTCAGACAAGCAGAATATCTCAACCAACATGTAGGATCATGTGTTAAAAACTGCTTTTTGACCTTGAATAAAAGGGAGAATTGGTAAAGACAAATGAGTTTATGCAGCTAAGAGTCTTCAAAAAAGAATCAGGAGGTCATCAGAGGGGTTATGCTTACACTCTCCTCAGGAGGACCTCAGAAACAGCCAAAGTGGATACAACCCCAGGTACTGGTTCTCCGGAGGGGTACAGAGGTCCATAGGGATATGGTCATGGCAGATGGTTCTGGAGCTCAGTACCACGTCAGTGGGCCCTGCTTTGGAATCTGTGTCCCTGAGTGTGATAGAGTTGGCCTCAGATGTGATCTTTCTACACATGCCTCTTCTGTCACTTTTACTGAACCTTTGGTTGGTGCTAGGATTGGTGTATACTCAGGAGACTTGAATCTCTGGACTGTCCATGTGCCAGCTGGGCCCTGAGCCTCAGCAGAGCTGTGACTCCTATTCTCTGGTTCATTGGACTTAAACACAGGTCAGCTAACAGGGAGGCGAAGATGGTCAATCACCACACCAGGGAACTGAGAGTGCCTACAACTGCAAGTAGGAGAATTGCATCCATCATCCATGTGGAATCTAAGACCTCTTTTGATATAGAGGTGGAGTGGACATCACCATCCCAGGGCCCACAGAATGGAGGAATAAAACATGGATTAGAGTGGACTTACTGATATCCTACTATAAACATTTTGTGACTACTAATAGAAGAAATTGTATCATTGATGGGACAAAGTGACCACAGTAGTTGCTGAGGGCAGGGAGAGGGAAGAAGAGATGTGATAAGGGAGCATTTTTGGGACTTTGGAGTTGTCCTAAATAATATTGCAGGGTCAGATGCTAGACATTATATATCCTGCCATAACCCACTGAATGTACTGGGGGAGAGTGTGAATTACAGAGTACACTATTATCCATGTGGTGCAGCTCGAAAATGGGTTTGCTGAGTGCGATAAGTTTGCCACAATGATGGGGGAGGTTGTTAGTGTGGGAGGAGTGGGGTCGGGGGGTGGGGGGTACATGGGAACCTCATGTCTTTTATAATGTAACCTTTTTTGTGATGTATGTATCTTCAAAAAAATACAATTTACAAAACTGATAGGGGTGGAAGTGGGGGGTGCTTTATATGGGAACCTCATGGTTTTTTTTTTAATGTAACATTCTATGTGATCTATTAACTTTAATAAAATTTTTTAAAAAAAGATTGCAGAAGGCCTCAAACCTCCTGCATGGCTGGTTGATTTAATAAAAACCTAATGGGAAAAATAGGTAGGTTAAATTGAATTTTAATTCAATCATTTCTGATTCCAAGACCCATTTCTTTCTACCATTTCACATTTGTGGCAGTTATCATGCAGTCCAAACCAAGTATGACAGCTAAAAAGGTCTCCAGGGGTAGAACCTAAAAAAGTTGTAAGGATAATTTGGATGACACTTTTGCCATCTCTGTGATTACAGAACAAATTCCCCTTTCCTCCTGGTGAGCTGCTCTAGCACCCCTCTCTGTCTTTACTGCTCCATAGGCCCTCTCTGGAGTGTCCTTCAAGGTCAAAGAGAAAAACCTTCCGAGTCAGAGAAAGACCAACCTCTGTGAAGTCCTTAAGGGTAGAACTCATGACATCCATCACCTGGCACAAGGAAAAACTTTACAAAACCATATGCAGAAATAAACATACGGCTGCCCTCAAGAAGTTTGTAATTTAACTACAATGGGATTTATTCATAGGCAGAGGCAAAAAAGATACCATGTAACAAATGAGTTTTATGTTTTTTCTCCTAACAATACCAAATACTGGTCCTGGTCAAAGACATGGAGAAAATGGCTTTGTGCAGATGATTGTGACTTGCTTTGATTAAGCATCCAGGCACATGTCAGGACACTGTGGTGGAATTGGGGTGGGGGTGGGGGGCACCCACTGCAAAGATGGATAAAGCTCTTTTCAAATTAGCTGATGTTGGAAGTTCTGGATCTGCTAGACTTTGACAGGAAGAGCCATCAAATGGAAACAACCCTTGTAGATACAGTCAGATTTTCTCTCTGCAGTGCAAAGACTACATCAAAAGAGACTTAAGGTCATCCCTCTGAAGCAAGGTTTCATGGTGTGTCTGGTTATGTTCTCTGTTCTCCAAGGCTCTGGATTTGTCCTTCACCTTCCCCCACCCCAGGCATGGGGATAAAGGGAGAGTGCAGTTGATGCTGTCAAGGAACTTAAAGTCTAGAGAGAAGGCAGTCATAAAATTACTGCTGTGAGAATTGATAGCTTTTTGGGTTATGTGTGCAAGCAGACTATATAGTAGAAGATATAAATAATTCTGACTGAAAGCACCAGGAAAGGCTTTGTAGAAGAGATAGTGATTAAAACAAGACATGATGGAGTTTGCTTATAGATGGGATGGGTGGGTGTATCCTGGTAGAGGAAACAGTATTTGCAAAGACACAGAGGCTTAGGAGAGCCTGATGCATTGGAATCATTGCAAGTTTTAAACCTGAAATTAAGAGGTAAAGGTGTTTTATCACAAATGACCTTATGAATCACGCAAAGAGAGTAAATTTTTAAGGATCCATTGGGAACCCTTTATTAGGAGGGTGACCTGATGGAATTTATATGTCACTATAAGAACTTGTGAAGTGAACACCATCTATGCAGTGGCTGTAAACATGAAGTCATTTTTGGTTTGTTTTGTTCTCCACCCCCACCCTCCCCCACCAGTCACTACCTTAAACTATGCTATTCAAAGCTCCCTTTTTGGCCTTGTTGTGACATGTGGGACACAATTTCCTGGTGGTCAGGTTTTGGTCATTTTCAGTTGTTAGAAGCCATTTAATTTAAAGCCATACTCTCATAACCCATTCAAGGTTTTCCCCTTCCCTATTTGTGGTTAGAGAGAACAGAGAAGGGAGCCTGCTCTTTTTACTCCCCCATCTTTGGAGTGGGGGTGGGATATATGGTCTGACTCAGGCCAAACCCTTCCCCTCCCTCTCCAAGAAGACAGAAGGTGTAAGTCAATCTTGCGTAAGTAGCCTCTCTTTTAGTCCTCTTTCTAATGGCTGTTGCTGCCTCACTAGCTAACATAGGTGATGGTTGATGCCTTTTCTTGGCAGTCACACAAATGCTACCTCTTCACTCCTTTGGGGAGGGGGTGTTCATATCAGGTGCCTGATATGGCAAGATCAGGTTCCAGCTTATTTCTTTCCAAAAGCACTTTGTTCCCAATCCCATGGTATCTTAACCCATTGCTGCTGGCTGCTGAGGTATATTAGCCACTCCTTTTGAATAGAGAAAAGGAAATACAGCCAAATAGCATAACCAGCTCCCTTCTGTGGAGACCTTTTAACCCAAAGAAATCTCATGTCCCCATGCCAAAATAAAAAGAGGGAGTGAAGACCCTCCACCTTTCTACTCAGTTTTCTCTTTCCCGTCTCAGGGAGATTCATGCAGGGAAATTCAAGTGTACTACTGAAGCAAACCTCTAATGAGGGACTAGGATTCTGGTCTTCATTTTCTGGATGATCTGTCAAGAGAATATCTTAAAAATGATTCTCTTGGTGGCTTCCTCACATGACTTTGGTGAAAGAAATCCATTGCATTTCCCACTCAGTCTACAAGTCATCAATTGGATGATTCTTCTCTCTACTTCTCCCCTGGGTTTTATGTGTATGAACTTGGGTTTGGGCAGAAGAGAGAGAGTGATGTTAGGGTATTGATGGGGAGAGGGCTACTTGTGAGGCTACAAGGGAACTTTCACTCAACATCTTGTTTCAGAACATCTACTTTGGATGTAGTGTAGAAAACATATGGAAGCATGTTTATGAGGCTGTAGCCATAGTCCAGCTTAGAGATGATGAGAACAAGAAATAGGATAGAGAGGCAAGAATTATCTTAGGAGAAAGCTAGGAAATAGATTTGTGGGTGATTGTAGTGCTTGAGGAATATAGGAAGGTGAGGAAAAGAGGTGCATCAAAGGTTTTTGGACTTTTATTCAGCAACAAAGTCCAAAATAGTGTTAGTCACTGAGCTGAGAAATCTAAGCTGAGATTGATAGGAGTGAAGTGAAGGGAGAACTGAGGGAAGGAAGATAAGAGAGTTCAGTCTGGGGCAAGTTGTACTCGAGCTGCATGTGGAGTACCCAAGAGATGTCATCCAGTAAGACATTGTCTGAACTGGAGATGTATCTGGGAAACTTCAGTAAGATATTACCTTCAAAGCCATGACTACAGATAAGATCTCATTTCATACATTCCCTATGGAAGCAGAGAGGAGGGCTTGTGAAGCAACTCTCAGGTTCACTGAGTTCTTCTTGAAAACATGAAATCCATAACATACTGAACATGGTTAACAATCATCCAACCTTTATATGAACTAATGTCTTTGATTTCCAGAGCAGAAAATATTTAGAATTGTGATTTCCACTGTATTTTTACAAATGTGATTCAGAATCTCCTTCAGCACCATGAATTCTCATTAAGACAGCTGAGTACTCCATTGGAAAACGTCCCAGTAATGAAAATCTTGAGCCTTTTAACTTTTAGAGAACTGAAAGTGCTCCAGAAAGAAGACTTGAGACAAGAAAATACTGATAATAGAAATACAGAAGAGAAATAGAGAATAGAGAAAGAAGAAAGAAGGTGGAATCAGGGGCTAGAAAACAGGGACTTGAAGAAAAGAGGCCTGTGCCCTGAAGTGAGGGCAGAAAAAACTTTTCTTGTGTCAGCACTGATTGCAAAATGTACTGCAATCAAATCCTTTAGGGGATAGACTGACAAAGATTTAACTTAGAGATAGAGGTCATATCCTGATGAGGAGGTCCATGGAGTAGCTTTTCCGCTGACAAAGACCTTGATTCTCCCCAACACCCAGAATGTGACAGCCACATCAGTGGGCCTTTCTTGGAATCAGGGGGTATGTAGTAAATAATTAACCTTGCCCAAATAGAGGGCTGGTCTGTGTCCTTGGCTACTGGGAGACGATCTCTAGGCCCTTGAAATGTCATTCCTGATATGTGTATCTTTGTTTGCCTGGAGACTTTGGCCGCTAGGAAGTCTAACAATGTGATTTATGATGGGGTCTTTGGGCCATGTGGTATCAGTTTTGCCTCTGAAAAAGACTGGAAACTGAAGGAATCATCTCAACCTCCAGAAAGAGCTGAAGACCAAAGGTCAGCCACAGAGGCAGCACATGATTGAGCCCCAGTCTTGTGTTGGTGTTCGTAACTCTGAACACCAAACCTATACTGTCTTATGATGTACATTTGACAAATGTGTAGAGAAGATATGTCATTATAGAAAGCACATGTCTTTGCCAAGGTATTTGCTTTCACCGTCTGTACTGTTAGTTTTCTAGGGCTGCCATAACAAATTACCACAAACTTGCTGGCTTAAAAGACAGAACTGTATTCTCCCATGGTTCTAGAGGCCAAACATCTGAAATTAAGGTATCAGCAGGACCGTGTTCCCTGAAAGGGCCTATGGGAGAAATCTCCCTTGCCTCTTTCAGCTTCTGATGGCTGCTGGCAAAACTTGGGGTGCCTTGACTTGTCGATAGATGCATTGCCCCAAAATCTAATTTGCCTCCATCTTTGTAACATTTCTCCCCATGTCTCTCTCTCTCAGTGTCTTCTCTTATGTCTCTTATAAGGACACCTGTCTTTAGATTTAGGATCTACCCTAATTTAAAATTATCTCTCCTCAAGATCTTTACCTTAATAATCTTCAAAGGTCCTTTTTCCAAATAAGTTCACAAACTTAGGTTCTAGATGGATCTATAGTTTGGGGGGACACCATTCAACCCACTACATGTCTCATGTTCCCATGTTTGCAGAAGATTGCCACCTACCCCTCTAGAATGAATGTTCAAGTTCTCTCTTTCTAAAAGGTTATTTCTAGTCTTGCTGTCAAGATGGTGACCAAACTGTCATTTGATAATCCCTTAGCACCATCCCTGACACATAAAAATAATGGCATCAGTCTTCAAATGTTGTCTGTTATTGTTAGACTAGTCCTCTATAGCTTAAATTACTCACACGGGTAAAGAGAGCTTCCCACCACCCACCCAGCTTCTGCTGTAGTCTGAGACCTTGAGCACTTCAGTGAAGGGGCATGGTGGAAGGGCTCAGACAAAGTGTTTATTCTTTCCCAGACACCCTCCTCCCAACCTTAGCTCCAAATCCATTTATCTCCCTCTCTAAAGTACTTATTAAGAGAAAACTTGAGTGCTCAGAATGGTGCCAACTGAAGACTGGCCTCTTCAAACAGAGCAGGCATGCTTCCCTTGATCTCCCCAGGCTGAAGCCAAAGCTGCCGTGTTTCTGTCTCAAGCTAAAGGATTAGCCCAGGGCCTCTACCCAACCCCCAGCCCCAATTGCTTTCTTGGGTCATTGATTTTATAGAGAGAAAATACCTAAACTAGAAGGATGAAATAGCACTACTCAGCCTGGAGAAGGGTTTTGCAAGCTCATTCCGTCAAAACAGAACTTTATTGGGCCTCCCTAAGAGCCTCTGTCCCATCTATATTTGCAAACAATTGCTCTAATTCTGGCTCTACTTTTGTTAGATTAAGACAAGTATGAGTTTCTAGATATGCAAATCAAAATCCATCAAAAATAAGACTAAAAGGAGAGGTTGTCAGTACTGCCCACTGTCTGCTTTCATGTAGATGGCAGCCTGATTTGTTTCAGGTCACTTCTACCTTGGCTGGGGATTATTTAAATTATCTGATCTGATGAAGATATGTCATCCTAGGCTAGTTGACTTCCAACTTTATGTTCCCCTGAATTCTGACATCATTCATTCCAAACAAATAACAAACAGTAGTTACTATTAGTAAGTATTGGTTCAAGAGTCACATGGTTATATAGAACAATCCCACCTCAAGGAGTTTACAACCTAGAAAATAAGTCACGAAGTTCAATGTGGCATTTTATTCAAGAGGATTCAAATTCAGACCCTGTCAGTTACTAAATTGGCTATCTTGAGAAATCTCTTAACCTCTCTGTGCCTCAGTTTCCTCATCTGTTAAATGTGGCTAATAATTGAACATATCTCAAAGAGGTTTTCTTTGAAGATTAAAGTAGGTAATATGTGGAAAGCACTTAGGACAATGTCTAGCACACAGCAACTGCTTTTATGTATAATTATAAGCTAGAGAACTACAAATAAAATATGTAGCAAAATGCAGTTAGTTGCAGAAGAGGATGAGATCCTCGTTATTTGGGAGAGAATAGTATCAGGAGTGGAGACATATTCCAGGTGGAAGGCAAAACAACAGACAACAAAAACCCCAACTATATTATACCAGTGTGAAGAGAGACCCACCAATTATAAGGGACATTGAATCATCAAGATTTTGGCATACATAAGATGTAGTAGACAGTTGGCAACAAGGAATCAAAGACAGTTCTGTGAATTGAGTTTCGGCAAGTTGAGAAAGGATGAGATAATTAAACACACTAGTTTGTGGAGGAATGGAACGGGCTTGGTTTTGGTCATGCTGAGTTTGAGGTGCTGGTAAAATATCTTGCTGGTGATGTCTAATTGGTAGTTGGGAGTTAAGTATATTTAAAGGAAAAAATCAGTTTTGAACATATGAATTTGAAAGTCCTGGGCAAACAGGCATTAAGTGGATTAGATGACCAGAAAGAAGGTGAACATCGAAGGGTACAGGAAGAAAAAGAATGGCTAGCAAAAGGAGAGGAGAAGGAACTCTTTCAAAAACACAATATACCAACTAGTCAATCAATTTAAGTGTTTCAGACTAGTCAGCAATTAAGAATGCCATTGTGAACTGATGCATCAAACCAGTAGACTGCTGACTTTTTACTCCTTTGTGAGTTTATACCAGTTTACTTGGGATCTGGATGAAAGGATTAAACTGTCTCTAAAGTAGCAAAGTTTATGACCAGATGATAAAGTAGAGCTGGAAGCCCAGACATGCCCAAGTCCTAGTTAGCTAGACTGGTCACTCTGTCCATCATGCTCCACTAATGATCCTGATAGCTGGGACTAGAGTCCCTGAACATGATCTAGAAGCCCTTAGTCAGAACAGCTCCTCCCACCTGTTCTACCATGTTCACTCTCACTGACTCTAGATCTCTAAAAGAAAGGGCCTTAAATTCCTGAATTATTGCCATGGATCTTGCCTGGTTTTCCATCTCTCCCTCTCCCTTGGTCAGTCCAGCCAATTCACTGCTGTTTGTTTAATATTATTGAAGCCCACCTCCTTTTATGCCACTTCCCTTGCTCAAAAAGCCTCAATCCTTTCTCAGTGCCTACTCCACTGTGTGTAAACTCCTTAACTTGACATTCAAAAATCCTCCCCAATATTGCTTAACCTCAACTAACTGATTTATATTCCAGCCAAACAGGACCCTTGACAATTCTTGAACTCCATCTACACATCCATCTTCCATACCAGTCCTGAAGCCCAGACTAAAACCCTGTCCATGCTTCATGAAGCAGCTGGTTTTATACACAAATCTTGAAAACTGTTTCTATTCCCCCAACTAAATATAAACTCTTCTGAAAGTCAGGATAGTCCAAAAGCTGGGACTCTAAAGACCAGCCGTCTAGGTTCAAATCCCAGCTATACTATTAGCTGACAGTATGACCAAAGGGAGTCACTTTTCACTTTACATCTGTTTCCTCATCTGAAAAATGGGGAATATGAATCAGGTATTAAATGAGATGAAACACATTTAATCTAGTGTCTGGCAAATTTTAGCTATTGTCACAGATGCAGAGTGCCCCACCCATATACCGTTCTCTATACTCTGAAGGCTCTTCATGCCTTTCTGCCTGGTACAGGGTATTCTCAGCCCTCATATGAGGCAGACTATAAGTGTCTGAGACACACTCCCCAAGAATGTTATTGTGAACTGATACTTTATCCCCAAGAAAGTAGCCCTCAACCAATAAGTTTGGGAGTTCATGAATGAGTATCCCTTGTTTGGAATAACTCTGAAGTGTATGCTATAGTACAGACAGTTTAGAATCTAGACTGTCACCCAGAGTTCCCCAGGAAACTCCAACCCCGGTTGCTAGCAATGGTAACAGCTGGATATGTGCCTTTTATTAGCTTCCTTCCCTTCCCTGACTTACTTGCCACTCCCCTACATGTACGTCCTGGGATCAACTCCCAAATTTGCTACTTGTACTTGAATTCTTTCCTCAGGGTCTGCTTCCAGGGCAATCTAAGCCAATGATGGGTCTTATCATTAGAGATGCCTTCTTTCTCTGAAACCACCAAAATACTTTGTCATACGACTTAAAATCCAACAGAAAAATTGAGAGCAGAACACAAATAACTCTACACAGTGCCTAGCCCATTATCTCTTAAGTGGAACTTGGTTTGTATTTGGAGAAGAAAGAATAAGAAATGATCAAAAGGATACTTAGTGGGATATAAAACTAGATCAAGGTTACTGATTGGTCACTAGGAATATCAGACTAAATTTTGTGGACCTATAGATCCTTCCTCATGGTAGGGGTGGATCTACTTAAGTACCCCTGCAGACACTCAAGATCCCCTCCCCATTACTTCAGGATTCTAGCCAGACCCCATGAGTCACTTGCCTTTACTTCATCACCATTTTCTTCTGTCAATATACTTATGTAACCTCTTATGTTTTCCAAATATAGAAAATATTTTACAGGAATTACAGTTTTAGGTAGGCTGCTTCCTGAAGACCTAGAGGTCCTTGCTTTAATCTTATTAGCACATTCTTCAGGTCACACCGTAGGCTGGGTAACTTCCCTGAGACTTTTCTGTAGTTGGCTAATCCAGCCAAGGGGTGTGGTTTCTTATAACAGCCAGTCAGGGAAATCTTCTTCCCCAAATTCCTGTCCTGACTCCTTCCAACCTTTTGCTCCTGGATATTGGGTTCTACCTTACTTGGAAGACAAGTTCTGGAATCAGTGAGCTGTGAAGTAGAGACCTGGGGTTACCAATGGGTAATAATGAGTTACCCCCAGGTGCTGCATAAGATTTATGATTACAGACTTGAGAATTGTGCTACCTTTGGAACTGCTGGCAGTACCTTTCAAAACTATTCTTTCGTGGTCCTGTTTCTAACCAGGTTATCCATGAATTATCTATATTAAAAGGGCTTCTAAAGCTGCTCAAAATGCAGTTTCTGGCCCCTCTCAGGCCCCCTGATTCAGAATCCCCTATGAAGGTGATGCAATCTGCATTTTCAACCAGCCCACGTTAAGTTAGGGTGATAGGGTGATCAACTCATCCCAGTTTGCCCAGGACTGTCCCAGGTTTAGCATCAAAAGTCCCTCATTCAGAGAAGCCATGATGGTGATCACCCTGTGGAGCATCTTATACACAATGAAGTTTTGGAGCTGTTTTCCAGACTCCAAGGTATGCCGCACTAATACAGATAGCACTTCTATTTGGTAGGAGTCTTGAAGCCCTTGAGGCAATTTTAATCCAGTGAGATATAGAGATAGAGGTGCTCCCATAGACATGGATCTTGGCAAGAGCCCTCTTGGAAGGGTCTGAGTATTTAGAAGACCCAACGCATCTGCTTTGTTACTTTATTTTCTCTTCTTTTGAGTCTCAGGTTGTTAGTCCTGAGTTCAGAGTCCAATGTTTTCTTCTATGTCTACAAGGCCCCACTCTGGATCTAAGCAATTATTAATTCTCATTTATCCTCACTCCCACTGCCCAGGAGGCAAACATTACAATGAGGTATGACATAGCCTTGATATTTTTACATAGCCTTGTAAAATAGGCAGCATAGTTTTCCTAAGTATTTTAAGTTACACAAATTGTATTATGCCAGAGACTTCATTCTAGCAAGCCACACTGGGTTCTAACTTACAGAAACAGATAAATGTTTGTTGTTCTAAGCCATTAAGTTTAGTCTAATTTGCTGCACAGCAGTTGATAATCAAAATGCTTTTTTTCATCCCCCCCCCCCCCGCCCCTTGCAGCTTGCTTGCTGTCTGCTCTCTGTGTCCATTCACTATGCGTTCTTCTGTGTTTTTGTATTTATTTTTATTTATTCCATCCCCCGTTGCAGCTTGCTTATTGTCTGCTCTCTGCATCCATTTGCTGTGCACTTTTCTGTGTTTTTACTTGTCTCCCTTTTGGTTGTGTCACCTTGCTGAGTCAGCTCTCCATGGTGCTTGCGGGCCAGGTGGCACTCCACGGGATGCGGGTGGGCCTGCCTTCGCAAGGAGGCCCTAGGACATGAAACCACAGCCTCCCATATGGTAGATGGGAGCCCAGCTGATTGAGCCACAGCCACTTCCCAATAACCAATATGCTTTTTTTTATATCCTCCCCTTCCCGTGGCTTTTTGTGTGCTGTCTGCTTTCTGTGTCCATTTGCTGTGTGTTCTTCTGTGTCTACATTTATTTATTTTATTTCCCCCTCCCCCTTTGCAGCTTGCTTGTTGTCTGCTCTCTGTGTCCATTAGCTGCATGCTCTTCTGTGTGTTTTTGCTTGTCTCCCTTTTTTGTTGCATCACTTTGCTGAGTTGGCTTTCTGTGGTCCTGCGGGCCAGGCAGTGCACCGCGGCGCTTGTGGGCTTCACAAGAGGGCCTTGGGACGTGAACCCAGGGCTTCCCATATGGTAGACAGGAGCCTAAATGATTGAGTCACAGCCATTTCCCAACCAATATGCTTTTTTTTCCTCTATTTTTTTAAAAAAATGTTACATTAAAAAAATATTAGAGGTCCCCATATACCAACCAATATGCTTTTAATGCTTGTGTAGTGTCCATAACATGCCTCCTTCACATTTTCTTAACCATTCCCTGCAGACAGACCCATGACTGAATCTAAATCTCTGTTATTACAAAATTCTCTGCCATGGAGACCTTGAACAAGAACCCCTTCCCAACATGTGTGAAATGTTCCCTGGGGATTATATGCAAACTGGGTCTGCAAGACCTAGACCCTGGGGAAACATTTGGAACAATACTCTCAGGTCGTCAATCCCTAAATTACTCTTCCTACTTTTAAATCAAAAGAAGTTTCTTTCCCAGCATTTTGTTCTAAAGGTTGGTAATCCTTGAGAGGAAATGAAGAGACCCTCCAGTTAATAGGTATTTTAGGTGTGGGATGGTGGCTTAAAGGGCAGTCAGGGGTGGTCCATGGAACTTAAGAGAGTTAGTGTCTTATCTTGAAAGGACACTCAGGTACATCACATCTTTTGCTACCCAGGCTGATTGACTCATGCTGGCCTTCAGACATGAGCAGCTGGAAGTAAGAGGAGCAAATGGTTGTTCAAAGCTGAGTGGACACATCTACAACCATTAAATCAATGTTTCTTTGTTTGGGGTTAGTAAATGGCCTCAAGTTCCTGGAAATGTGTGCCGAGACCCTGTGGCCATGAAAAGATCTATCATTTTATTCTTTACAGTAGGCTGAAATATATTTGGAAATCATTGGACTGTGGCTGTCCTACATCAAACGGCATTTCATAACAAAACACCATCATGCCCCATTTATAGAAATAGCATGCTGTGTTCTGGCTGCTGTGGGCAAGTAAAATATGTTCTCATAACATAAACAGCCTCACCTTCCCTCTAAAGACTGAAGGGCTATGAAGGATTTAGTTAAATAGACTTTTGAAATATACAGAGACACAGAAACATGTCAAATACATACACACACACATTCATATACCAAAAGAGAGCACACACTAGATAGATTGTCATACATGAACTCCAAAATCTAATAGATAATGTAGAAAGAGAGACTATCAGAGCCAGAAGGAACATTAAAAACCTTCCAGTTCAGGCACCTCATTTTACAAAGGAGGAAAGTGAGGCCCTGAAAGGGTGACATGACATGCCCAATACTCACGGGTCTATGACTTGTGTCCAGCACTGTCATATATATTGACCATTGATCTAAATGTTTACAGACTTAAATTGTTTGGAAAATGAAAATGAGTTCTTGTGTTGTTTCCCTGATGGTGGAACTTTAAACAAATGGTTAAGGTTCAAGCTGGTAAATCATGTGATGATTTTGAAATTTGTTCACAAATTCTTCAATATTTCTCTCTCCAAGAGGGGGAACTGAATTGCCCTCCCCTTAAATGTGAACTGGACATAGTATCTAGTTTCTAAACATTAGAATATGACAGAAATGACGGTGTGTATCTTCGAAGACTAGGTCATGATGGACATTTACCACTTCCTCCTTGGTCTCTCTCTTAGACCACTCTCTGGGGAAGTCAGCTGCCATGTCTAACCCTTCACTTCCATGAAGTAAGGAACTGAAGCCTCCTGCTGACAGCCAGCCTGCAAGTGAGCCACATCAGAAACAGATCCCTTGGCTCCAGGAAAGCCTTCAGGTGACTGCACCCCAGCTGACATCTTGCCTGCACTCTCCTGGAGAACCCCAAGCACAACCAGCCTGCTAAACCACTCTCCAATTCCTGACCCGCAGGAACTAAGATTATAAAAGTTTATTGTTTAAGCCACTAAATATTGGGGGTAATTTGTTAAGCAACAACAGACAGTTACCACGGAACATTCACCAGCCTCCCTTAAATTGCCCCGCATTAAGGCAGCTACCAATTTTACCCAAGGGTAAAGCTAGTTTGTTGGAGAGCATTCTGTCTGCCAAGGCCTTGGCACTTGAGGTTCAACAGTCAGAAGAATGGAAGAGTGAGGACATCCCTGTTGCTCTCCAGGGTCCCATGTCTGGTTTGCAGCACTAGTAATCATGGGGTGCTCCACCAAACCATCTTGCATGAGAATGACACATGAAGAGAGGTGTCCCTTCCCAAGGCCTGACTCTAGAATCTTAGGGAAACTTTTGATGTTAAAATAGGCAAGAGATCTGGGTTCTGGTTCCAGCTCTGCACAGATTTGAATGTTGCTGTGGAAAAGTCACTTTCCCTTTGAAGCAGGCTAGTAAGAAATGGAATCAATAGATGGATCTGGAACCTGGCAAGAAGTCCACGTGGACATCAATAACCCCAAGATGGCTGCTGGAAGACCCTTCCCAAGGTCTGTCACTCAGAAGACTTCCTCTGGAAACCAGGAAAAGCCCCGGATATTCTCTAAGGACTTTATCATTGGGCTCTCCTGGGAGATTGATGGGAGAAATAAGCAATCAAAACTATGAATAGCTGGAATTCCCCTGCCATTAGCAAAGGGGTGGGATAATAGTTCAAAAAGCAGCACCAGGCCAGAGTGCTCTCTTGCCTTTGGACCCCAACTCTGGTTGCCTTCTCCCCCACTTGGATTATGAAAGTAAAATAGGGGATCCATAACCTACAATGGGAAATTGTGGCCTGTAAATCAGCCCTCTTTATCACTTTTCAGCCCCTTCCTCTCTACCTGGGACCCCTGATCTGTTATTTTCTCCCATTTCTCTTCCCTCCTTACCTGAATAAATTACTGGCCTAACTCACCCAACATGCTCTTGAAATTCATTTCTGCAGCATAAGTCAGGAACCTAAATAAAATCCTGCAATACTGTTATGGGTCTCAATTTCAGCTTCTTTAAATAAAGGGACAACCACAAAGACCCCCTCCTGCTCTCTTGTATATGCTAGTCTTGCATTATCAAGAAACCCCTAACCAAAAGCTGGCCAATGTACTAGGATTTGAACACAGCCTGACCATACTCCAGAACTCACACTCTTCCTCTGGGGGTGCTTTGTCTTCTCTCAACCTCCATAAAACAAGGAGCTGAAGCCACTGGCCAACATAGAAAGCCTGATGCCTACTTTTCTTTGCTCAATAGGAATTTCCAGTCTGGTCCCTCTCCCTTGCCCTTCCATGATTCTGTTTTTCCGTTGAGGCCCCTCAGCTGGGGACTTGTCAGTGACTCTAAACAGGCAAGAAACTACCAAGTAAACACAGATCAAGTAGAAGCTCACCTTTTGAGCCATGGAAAGAAGTTATTCATGAGGACTGAATGCTGAGTCAGATGCTTGGAGATACTTTGTCCTAGCTTTGCCACTCACTGGCTGTAATGTTGGGTAAGTCACCTCATCCCTCTTGACCTCAGCTCCTTATTCTTTAAGGAAAAAATTATGATAGTCAACATTTATTGACCACATTCTAAGCACTAGTTTAAGTAATTTACATGTATTGCCTTAGTTAACCTGCAACACAACCCTGGGACTTAGGAATTACTACTATATCCATATTTTAAAGATGAGGAAATTAAGGCTCAGAGCTAGTAGTGAGTGGTGGAGTCAGGATTCAAACCCAAGATCCTAACTATTACCATCATGGTAATTCTGATTCTGCCATAGTAATTCAGCTTGAATGGGAACTATATTGTCCCAGAATTCAAAAAAGAAAGGGTGTATCTGGAGGATTGATGGAGTGAGCCTGCAGGTGTTTATTTATTTACACAGAGAAGGGAGGAGCTACTCCTGAAAGAGTCTCTCCCTGGGGAATGTCAGGACCCTCATGCTTGCTTCCAGGACAGGGGACCACTGGGTTAGAGGAAAGGAAATAGTCTATCTCCATTGTGCCAGTCTTGGAGGTTTTGCAGGGTCAGCAAAGACCTAAGTAAAAGCAAAAAGGCCTAGGGTTTTAAGGTGCAGGGATCTGCAGAGTGGGCGCCAGCATCTTCAGCAGTCCCAGGTGAGGGTGCCCCACCACAGACCACAACGACTTCGACGCCAGGCAGTGGGAACAGAATGCCTTCCACAGATATCAGGGACATCTCCAGCAGTGACCAGAGGCATTTGCACCAGTGAGCCAGGGTAGGAACAGATGAAAGCACCCAATATCCCATGGCAGGGATATGAGGAGAGGCCAAAGAAGGCAGAAACCCAGAAATGTGAGAACGAGCTTAAATTCCCACAGAGCAAAAGGGCAGTTTCCCTGAGAATGTCTGTGTGTGCCCTCGGGATCCTATTTTTATCCTTCAGGTTTGGGTGGGCCAAAAAACATAGATTAGTGATGAAAGGTGCAACTAGATGGTGCTCTGTCACTGCCTCACGGGCCCCAGAGGCACAGAATAGCCCATTTGATTTACAAAAGTCTCAGGACTGGCAAAGGGCAGTGCAGATCCCTTGGTGAATCTTGAAAGGATTTCTGATGCTAATTTGCTGTCCTTGGGAATAACTGGCTTGAACTAAGGTTATCTCTAATTTAGCAGTCCCAGTGCAACTTGGAGAGAAAAGAGAACATTTTCTCTAGCTGACCGCAGTTCTCTCTGGGGAAACAGTCTGATCCAGGGCAAAGAGAGACAGTGTTCCCGCAATGACTGTTGGAAAGTACAGCTTCTCTGTGGGAGGTGTGCAGCTATGGAATGAGGTGATTGCCTGCTGGCCAGAGGGATGGGGGAAGATGTGCTAAAGTCCACCTTCCTCCTACCAGGAACAGGCGGCTGGCTTCCTTCTGAGAATTGTTTTTTGCTGGGAAGGAGCTGGGTGAGCCATCTAACTTTGCTTGGAAACTGAGAGGTGGGAAAGGGCTTCAGGGCCCAGCAGAAAGAAAAGCTGTCTTCAATTAGGGAGGGAAAAGAGATTCAAAACATCTGGAGGGCCTTGTGAGGTAGGGCAATAAAAGGAAGGGCACATAGGAGGGCCATGGAGGCTTCTGGGCAACCTGCCTGCCTCAGTGGCCTGTCTGACCTGTCACAGTCCTCTGAGCCCTTCTCCATCTTTCCCTCTTCACCTCTGCCTTGGTTCCTCTTCAGGTTGAGTCTGACTGGCTCTTGCCCCATAAAAGGAGCAACCACAGCAGTCAAACCTCAGGCAGTCCAGCCCACAACTTTCTTCTGCGATTGGGGGACACAATGGGTAATTTGCTTAGCAATGCAGATCTCCCACTGAGTGGGCACACAGAGTTCAAGACTGCTAGCATTTGTGCAGCTAATCAGCTTGGTTTTGCCTTCAGAGAGCCTTTTAATCTGCCAAGCTACCTTCATCCCCCTTCTTGAAAACACACCCAGCATCCCACTCCTCTGAGAACCCTTGGGTTACCTCTGCAGAAGGTACACATCCCTGCTCCCCAACCACATACAAAATGTCAGTACTGTGAAGGTGCCGTTCTTTGTGTTTTGCTTGCATTTCTCTTGTACTGCCCGCTTCCCTACTCCAGGCAGAGCTGAACGCTGAGGGATGTGGGGGTTGCATATAGGACTGTGGCTAATTCCCTGGAAATCAACCTCTTAACCCTAAGATCCCAAGGTTTTGAGTCACAAGGCACTAAAGCCTGAAGGCTCCTAAAGGTTAGCAGATGGATAGAATTTATCACATTCCTGAAGAGGCCACTACCCAGGTGAGCTCTGATTAGGATTCTGGGGGGCTGGTGGGGTGTGGGGGTAGAGACATTGAGCCTGGAAAGGAAGCCAGGGAGGACACTTTCAATTTTCTTAATTATTCTTAGGGCAGTGAGCTGAGCAGGAGCTGGGCATCCTCAGAAACTGTGCAACTGTAAGTCCAGCAATTGTTTTCCATCTCCTCCTTCATTGGACCATAGTAGTCTTTTATGGATTTACAGTTGGGACTAGGCATCCAGGCCCTAGAGAATCTTTTGTCTCACGGACAGCACACACTCTGCCCCACTGCAAGGCAGGAAGTCACATACCATGTCTCCAAGGAGCAGTCATTCAAAGACGCATGCTGAAACTTCACACCTGCCCAGGGATAATGAAGATTCCCAAGGCTTCAAGCCATGATGGCAATACCAGTTTAACTTTTAAACCCCTGGTGGTTCATGAATAGGAATATATATTGCTGTAAAATTATAGCTTCATGGACTATTAGAGCTGACATGGTCTTTAGACATCAAGGTCAATTTTTGTTTGACAAATAAAAAAACCAAGGCCCAGAGGAGTTAAGTGATTTGACCAAGTCATCCAACCAGTTAGGACACCTAGATATTAGCCCCTCCTCTGCACTGACCCTAACCCTGAGCTGTTTCCATGATATGTGGGGTCAGAGTAACACACTAAAACATTCTAGGCATGGAAAAAACTGATATGACATTCAAAATAAACACAACACCAAATTTAAAAAAGAAAAAGCATACTAGTTTTACTGATGTTAAAATAAATTTTTCTAGATGTTTTGATTGCAAAATTCTTCAAAAGATCATTAGAGAAGAACTTTTCTAGTTTCTTTTTCTTTTTTCAAAAGGATGGAAACCACTTTTTTCCCTCTTTTCTGAGAAACATTAGGAAAGATGGCAGCAAGATGAATGAAAGTTGGATGTAAAGAAAACTATACTAGGGTGGCATCCCCTCTATGCACCATGCTTTAAAAGGCTTTCTCTTAGACAATTAAGAAGAGGAGAGATGGCTTAAGAGCAATACTACCTTAAAGTCAGGGTAGGGTGAACTAGAGGAAAGTTGGAGTGGTGGGAAGAGCAACCAGGAAGGAGTGAGGAGATCTGGTTCTACAGTCAGCTCTGCTGCCAGTTTGCTGAGTGACTTCTGACAAGTCACTTAACCTCTCTGTATCTTCATTTCCTTTTCAAACCAATAAGAAATTTGGATGAAAATCTTTAAGATCCTTTCAAACTCTGACATTGTGTGATTCTGGAGGTCTCATCCAGCTGGAGAAGACTGATTCTAAACATGTCTTGCAACCCTGGGGTTTGCAAGCATGTACCACGAGTCATTGGCAAGTCAATTCACAGTTACTGGTGGGGTCTAATTTCTCTTTTTTCCTCTGTTTAACTGGTGCCTGTAGCACACACTTAAGTCTTGTCTATTGGCTAGATACCATATATTTTGAGGGTGAGCACATTTAAATAACGAGTCTCACACTCTCATTTTCCCTTTGATTCTTCTGTGTGGGCTTTATGAAAGAGGATAAATTTCAGAAGTTGCTGGTTGGGAAGAGGAACAGGGCCAGGATCCCACAGCTAAGTCAGGATTTGGCAACATCTTGATGACAGTGGCCCAGTCAATGGACACCTCTGTCATGCCATAACCTTCTTGGAGATCTGGAAATGCACGGAAACCTGTTTGGAGTGATTGCCTAGTTCTGCCCTGCAGGCTTCCTGCATCACCAGCCAGGAACCCAGCCCCAAGGAGTGAGTGAAAAGCCAAGGAGAACAGGCTGGATGTACATTGAGAAATGAGCTAACTTTAGATCCAGGGATTGGATGGGGATAAGATTTGAGGGGAAGGATGTAGGATGGGGGCCCAACACTCTCAAAGGACATGTGAGAAGAAGACTTAAGTGTCTCATGAAGTAAGCAGAAATAGGGGCAGCACAGACAGGGACAGGAAGGTGTGTGAGTTTCCTGGGAAAAGGTGAAAAGAGTTTTGTAGCCAAGTAATTTGATATATAAACTCCCACCAATGTCTTTTTCCATTTCAGTAGCCAAATGTTCTGTTTGCCCTTTTACACTGATCTTAGTACTTAAAAGTGACTGTGACTTGATAGACTCAAAGACCTGAGGAAGAAAGACACAGAATAAAAACGAACATGTTACTGACTACACCGTTCACAATCACAGGTTATCCCTCAATCCTCCAGTTTAAGTTGGTTGTAAAAATGTGAAATTTGACTCTTCCTTAACATTTTGGAGTTATTATTTTTAAACTATTTTAATTTGAAGATTTGCTCACTTAAAATTTCCAGAAGAGACAACTGGAGAATAAGTTCGAAACAATAGCCAGAACCTTTCAAAAGCTAATCTTATGGCCGAGGTGTAAGTAAAACATATTACTTTTTCCTTGCCAAATTTGGAAGTAGCAGGTGAGGACTTTTAGGTTATTGCCCCCCTAATTTCCACACCATGAAAACCCAGAGGCATGTAATGGTATGGGGCCAAGAGGAGCTTTTATAACTTTGAAAAGAATATATGTGAGATGGGGGGTGAGGGGGGGAAAATAGAATATTCCTCCTTGAAAACAGAAAAAGAAGTACCTTTTTTTTTTGATGATAATTTATGTCAATCATTGACTTGTTTTGAGGGCCCTGAGAGTCCTGTACTATCTGAAATCCTACTCAGTGGCTGATGCCATTTGCTAAACACTGAGCTGAGTCTGAGAAGTTAGAAATAGGCTCTGCTTAGGGAAAGGATAAAGAGTGGGTATGAGGGAGAGAAGAGGGAAGAAAGTCAAGTTTTTCCTTTGTTTCCTTTTGTTCAAAAAGCAAGAAGGTGCTGAGACACCCTTCTTGGGCAGGGTAATCCCAGGTAGATTCAATAGTCAGGGAATCCAGGAAATTTCTAGTCCAGAGCCCTTCTGAGAGGTAGGGCATTGGGAGTCCTTTGTGAGCAGCTCATGTTTAGATGCCCACACCCACAGCACCTTCAGGAATTTGACACCTCCAACTCTGAAGTTCCTGCATGGACCTGACCTTTTCACATAAAAAGAGCTAGGAGTTAAAGTGCCTGTTCGAGTTCACCTCTCCATGAATTCACCTCTCTGTGACCTCACCAGTCCATCCAGGCTCCCAGAGCAACAGCTGTGGCCCAGCTGAGCTCAGATGCTGGAAGGGTTTATTGCAGCCATACATCCCCAAGCACCGGAGGTGTCAGGGGAGAGGTGGTCACCAAGGCAACAGAGCCCCCCTCTCGTCTCAGGTCACCCTCTGGGATGGGGAACATATGGAAGGCGAGGTTGAGGAATCCCTGGGCCAGCAGGCTTTCTCAAAAGGTGCTGCATATATATCTCTTTTGGCTTTAAGGGGCCATCTTGACATCACCACCTAGTGATCCCACTAGAACATAGGTCCATTGAGAATAAGGACCTTTTCTATCTTGCTCAAACTGCATTTCCACTGCTTAGCTCAGTGACTGGCACAAAATGGGTTTTCAACTCACACTTAAATGAATGAGTGAAAGGATGAATTACACCCCATGGGGCCCCAAGTTCTCTGCAATGCTCTAAGCTCTGGGTCTACCCACTTTCTTGTTTCTCCTGCCTTGCCCCATTTTTGTAATTGATGCTTCCCTTTATGAGATCCTCTTCCCTCTAACTCATAACATTTGGCAGGTAGAAAGCATGGCTAGGTTTAGGGTGACTGTATGGGATGGCACTCATTTCCAGTCAAGAGGATCCCTGCTTGGAGCCCCTTTCTGGCCATGTGCCTCCCTAGAGGGTGAGACATCAGCAAGATCTTGAAATCCTGACTGCTCAGAGCAGTTGCCCACCTTCTAGACCATGTTCCAGATACAAGAGACTCCGGAATTCTTTTCCCAAGAGTAGACCATGTCTCCCACCCAGGAAAGCAGGAATAGAGCAGGAACATGTAACATGTCTGCACATGTGCTTGCAAGAATCCTTATGGTATGGGAAGGAGCCTGGGGAGGAAAAAGAAAGGGTATCATTTAGGAGCCAGGGAGCAGGGGCTGGGGCTAGCGCTCCCCAAGCCACCATATTGTGGCATGGTACTCAGAGGGCATCTGAAATCTCTAAACCCAAACCTGTCCTTCCAGTCTCAGATTTCTATGGAGAAATTTAATGGCCTCCACCCATGGGGCTGGGTGGTGAGGCCAACTCAAGAACAGACTGCCCAGCTTGGGCAAGTAGATAGCTTGAGACCACTGCCCTTGGGCCCTTCTGGAGGGATACAGGTGGTGGGAATGAGAGAGGGCCAAGAGAACAACAGTGGAGCCTCTGGTGGGGGATAAAAGACCCCCTTGCTCCCCATACACATAAAAGAGAATATGGATATTTAACCTGTGGATTTCTCAAGAATTTGGAAAAGGAGGGAAAGTGCACAGGCCTTGTCATTATGAAGGCTTGTTTTCTGAGGCAGGAGAATAGAACATATTTACTTAACACTTTGTGAACTTTGTGTATAGCTTTAAAATATCTGGACATGAGATGTGGACCTCCATTTGTACTCTTTCCTGGGTACCACAGATGTGCTGGTGGACCTGACCTAACACCCTAACACCTGCCCAGTTCCAATTTATGCCTGATGTCCTGCAGCATCGGTCCCCACCCCCGTTCACTGTTAAAAGTGTATGGTTTGAGACAGTGAATTATATGCTGTAGCTGAGAAAGAGAACCCTAACATAGAAGCAGTTGGGGGACAGATCAGTACAGGGTTGGTCTAGAGCCGTAAAAAAGTTGTTTGTTCAACCTTGGGTTTGCTTTGGGGTTTCAGATGTACAAGACCTGTTCTTCCAAAAGGAGTTTACCGATTACATTTTGAGCACAAGACTTATACTTTCCTTTCTCTAGAGAGCAATACACAAAAGTTAATGGATTTAATTGATTACTTCATGAGGGCCCAAATATATGCTATGTGTGGTGAAAGAAACACAACTTTTGTCCACAGAATTCTCCAAATAAGGCTTCCAAGATGGAGCATAGAAAATATCTTAAAAAAAAAAAAAAAAAACTAGTGCAGAAAAGGAATAATAATACAAAAAGAATGAAAATATTTTTCTATATTTAAAGCAATAAACAAAAGAAATGCATGGAAATTTCTTAATGCCTCCCCAAACCCTGGATTAAGGGCTGGGCAAAGGTTTGAAGCCTGTTTTTTCTTCCTCCGAATCCTTATTTCTAATGAACAGTCCTGTGACATCAAATCCTAGAGACATGAGGAAGCTTGGAAACAGGCAAGGACGATGTGGCCCAGCTACACTGACTTTTGCTGGTTGCTCCTTCCCCTCCATCGCTCAGCTCCCGTCGCCAGATGTGGAAGCCTGTATCTCTTGATCTCATTGTGTCTCTGCAGCTCCATCACCTTTTTTGGGTAACTTCCTCCATAAGTTTATTATCTTTTGCATGAAGCACCTGCCATAGGACTACATCCACCTTGTCACTCTTCTCTCTGAGTATCATCAGTATGGATTGGGGTGTCCCTGAATTTGAAGGGTGCTTCCAAGGTCATTCCCTCTTTTTGTGACACTAGGGAAGATGGGTCTTAGGGGGTCTCTATTGTTTTTCATTTTTCACTTTATTTTTTAAAATAGATTATATATTTTCATGGAACATATTTTAAAAAGTATAAAATATTCAAGGTGTATAAAAGAGTAGACAATAAAAACATCTTCCCCTTCCTCCTCCCCCCCCCCCCACCCCCCTAGTTCAGTGCCATGTCAGTTGGCCCTACTTTGGAGTTTGTGCTCCTGAGTGTGGTGGAGTTGGGCTCAGATATGACCTTTCTACACACGCCTCTTCTGTTACTCTTACTGAACCTGTGATTGGTGCTAGGGTTGGTGTATACTCAGGAGACCTGAATCTCTGGATTGTCCATGTGACAGCCAGGTCCCTGAGCCTCAGCAGACTTGCAACTCCTACCCTCTGATTTATTGGACTTATCCTGGCCAGCTACAGGGAGGTGAAGAAGGTCAACCACCACACCAGGGAGCCAAGAGTGCCTACAACTACAAGGAGGAGAATTGCATCCATCATTCATGTGGAATCTAAGCCCCTTGTTGATGTAGAGGGGGACTGGACACAAACACCCCAGGGTCCACAGGATGGAGGAATAGAGTGGACTTACTAGTGTTCTGCTGTGGAACTATTGTGATTAATAATGGAAGAAATTGTAGCATTGATGTGGAGAAAGTGGCCACAGTAGCTGCTGATGGTAGGGAGAGGGAAGAAGAGATACGATGTGGGGGCATTTTCAGGATTTGGAGTTGTCCTCGGTGGTGCTGCAGGAACAGATGCTGGACATTGTGTGTCCTGCCATGGCCCACTGGGTGGACTGGGGGAGAGTGTAGACTTCAATGTAGACCACTCTCCATGTGGTGCAGCAGTGCTCCAAAATATATTCACCAGGTGCAGTGAATGTGCCATGATGATGGAAGAGGTTGTTGATGTGGGAGGAGTGGGGTGAGGGGCTGAGGGGTATATAGGGACCTCATATTTTTTGAATATAACATTTAAAAAAAAATAAAGAAGAAAAAACAAAACAAAACAAAAAGCATCTCCCCCAATCTTTGTCCATTTAGTTCTTTGCACTTATGTGTACATTCTTCCAGACGTTATTGCTATGGCTGTTTTTTCTTCTTTCTACCCCCCTACTTCCTCATTTCCTCTTTTTAAAAATAATGCAAGTGGGAACAGGCAGAACACATTTTCTCTGTGCTTTTCTTTTTTGGAATAAACTTTTTATTTTAAAATAGTTTTAGTTTTACAGAAAAGTTTCAAAATGGTATGGAAAGTTCCCACTAGCCCCACAGACAGTCTCTTATATATTAACATCTTACATTGTATGGTACATTTGTCACCATTAATGGACTGATATTGATGCATTGTTGTTAATGAACCTGAAATCAGAATGTCTCTACTGGGTGACTTGGGGCAGTCCATGGAGTGATAATAAGAAGCAGCAAGTTTTTACTTCAGAGTAGGCACCAGAAGCAAGTAAGTTAGTATAAGTAAATCTGAACATTCTACCAATATTGGCCATGATATCAAAGCCCTTCATTTATAATTTCCATTGTTTTTACTGGAATAATTGCTTTTGGGTGGTGATGGAAGTCCAGTGTTGGTAAGTTTGCTCTTTGAGGAACTCTAATTTCACTTTCCCATTTTTGAGCAACCACAGTCATATACAACAACCTTCCCATCTTGTTTTTCACACTTGCCCTCTCCCTTCCTGTTTTTGCCTTGGCATTCGTCTCTCTAATATCTTTTCCCCAGAGTGACCTTATATAAATTCCTTCCTCTCCCTGGGCCTCAGTCTCCTCATTTGTCTAGCAAAAGGACTGTCTTGGGTGACTTTTGAGTTCTTTCCTGGTCCTTATAACCTTATTCACCATTTCCACCTTCCTTATTTTTTTTTTCATTCCAAATAAGAAGTGTGGTCACAGTGAGGATAGGAGTCTGACAGTTTCTTCCTTGCAAAGATGTCTTAGAGGAGTACATTTTTAACAAAATGTGGTAGCTTCCCTAGTCCATTCTGACCAGGTTACCTCTGAAGCACTGAGGTTAGTTCAGGCTCTCCAATTCATTTAATTTCCTGGCTGCTAAAACAAATACCATGCACTGGGTTGGCTAAACATTGGGAATTTATTGGCTCACAGTTTTGAAGCTGGGAGAAATACAAAATCAAGGCATCAGCAAGAAGATGTTTTCTCCCAGAAGACTATGGCCCCTGAGGCTGGCAATCCTTGGTCCTTGGCTTTTCTGTCACATGGCAATGCACTTGGTAGCCTCTCCTGGCTTCTCTGCCTTCCATTGACATCTGGCTTCTTCCTGTGGCATTTGCTTCATGTATCTGATTTTCATTCTGCTTATAAAGGCCTCCAGTAATAGGATCAAGATCGCCCTAATTCAGTTGGGCCACACCTTAACTGAACTAACCTCCTCAAAAGATCCTACGTACAATGCATTCGCACCCACAGGAATGGATTAAAACTAAGAACCTGATATTCTGGGGTATATAGCTCCAACCCACCACACCAACTAAAAAGGAACATTGTCCGAAATGAGAAATTTAGAGAGGAGAAGTAACAAGGACCCTAAACTACAACACAACCATACCACTTATTCAAATATAGCTGAACTGGTTATTAAAATGTGGATTGGTAAATAGTCACTGTCCCAAGCACCCAGAGTTACACTTTCTCACACCTCCCTGATCCCCACCCCCTCCCCACGTGATTCTAGAGCTCTCCGTGATCCAATAACTAAAGAATTGATACCTAGCACCACAGGGACCTCAAATCCCTGGTCCAACACAGAGGCTGCCTGGTGTCCTTTTGAATTGGTCACTGCCGTTGACTTACTAGTTGTTAGACACTTTGAATACCATCATTAGCCATAACCATTAATGCATGGTAGAACACTTTGGTTCAGTGTCCTTCCTTTCCTCCTTCCTGCTCAAGGGTCCCAGGATTTTCATTCTTCCTGTTGGCTATATAATTGGGTTAGCCTTAAGACCCCCTATCTTCTTATCTCTGCCATCCCTTCTTCAAAATCTGGTTGCATTGAGTTGGAACTAGAAAGGAATGGGATGAATTAATTCACATTATGTTGTCAATTACTGGCTTACCATTTCCAGGGTTGTGTTTTAATAATGGTTTCTGCTTTAATTTGAGGAAAGTTTGGCAAACTATGGCCTATTGGCCAAGCCCAGCCCACCACCTACAGGCCAAGCCCAGCATACCACCTGGAGCTAAGAATGGTCCATACATTTTTAAGTGATTGGAGAAAAGACAACAAAGAAGAATATGCAACAGAAATGCTTAGTAGGCTGCAAAGCCTAAATTATTCACTATTTGGCCCTTTTATAGAAAAAGTTTGCAGGCCCCTGACCTTAATGAAAGATTCTAATAGTGGAAATCCAAGCATTAATAATAGTTTGGGGATATTGATTTTGGGAAAAGAGAAAGTAGACTAATTTGAAGACTAGATGGCCAGGGCCTTCCCAGAATACTGCCAACTGGGGCATAGTGGGTAGGCGCTAGCAGAGCTGGGTGATGTTCCATGAGGCCAAAGGCGAGGGTATGGGTTCTCACTTGACTCTGTGCAGGGAGGAACAGGGCTAAAATCAAAATGATGAACAGAGCTTAAAACCAGGTGGGAAAGCTGAGGTCAAGCATGCTGAAAGGGTAGTTTTCTGGGTCATCAAAATGAAGCCAGAGTGTCCAGGGTCCAAGAGTTGAATACAAGTGTGTAATGAGGCACAGGAATGTTAAGACAGAGAAGGTAGATCTGGAGCAGTTGCCAAACTCACCTCTCTGATATGTAGGAGTTTCTTCTAAAAGTTCAAGACCTGAGAGTCCATGAAAAACAAGGGTAGAAAAATGGAATGTGCAGAAATGAATTGAAACCATGTAAAACTAACTTATCTGAAAACACATTGTTGGTTTTCTTCATACTCTTCTGGTAAAAAAAGGGGTGGAGGGATGAAAGGGCTTGACTGATGTGCTCAAATTAGCAATTTTCCCCTTTAAATATTACATGCTAGTGAAATTGGCACGTGATGTGGCCTCAGGTTGAGATGAATAAAATAGGTTAAAATGACAGCCTCAGTAAAGACCCTTCTTCCCAGAAAGGCCTGGAAAGGTGAGAATGAATTTCTAATGGAGTAAGAAGGGTCTCTCTCCCAGAGCCACCTTGCAAGAGACTGTTGGGGCAGGAGTGAGACCTTCCTGGCACCTGTGACTTCAGTACAGCATTTCTGCTTTCATGGTACCCAGCACAGAGCTGGGAATTGAGTGTCTGCCAAGATTCCTTGCCTGGAATTTCCACTATGTGCTTGCATGCATCTTTGTTTCAAAGGGAAGTCTGGTGGGTGAGGTGCCCTAGTCTGGGAGACAGTGGGTGGTAAAATTTCCAAGAGGGCAGAGATGGTTGGCTCAGCTAGTGAGATCATGGTGTTAATGAGGCCAGTTCATGCACTGGTCCCCTACCACAACCAACAAGCAGTATCTACTCTGGGACCATAGATAGCATTCCTCTCCCAAAAAAGAAGGTTCCAAAAGAAAGTGTGGGCATACTCCCTGCAAAGCCATCCTCTTTTCTGCTGGTGGAGGGTTATAGCATCTTCTTTATGTATATCTTCTCTCATTCACTTGGGACATGAACACATATTGGGCACTGAATCAGTTAGTTTTTGCTGTATAACAAACCACCTAAAAATGTATGGCTTAAAACAACTATTTGTTTAGCTCACAATTCTTTGGGTCAGCGGAACAATTCTTCCAGTCTAAGCCAACTTGGCCAATCTCTCCTGGGCTCCTTTATGCATCCACAAGCAGCTGAAGGGTCTGTTCTAGGCTGGATGATCTAGAATGAGCTCATGCACACTATCTCACAGTTGCTGAACTGCCAGTCAGGGCAATGGGACCACTGGCCTCTGATGCTCCAGGAGGCTAGCTCAGGTTCCTACACAGGGATTAGAGTTGGCTCAGATGTATCACATGATGAGGTGAGTGATCAAGCTGGATGTTCTTAGATGAAAAACAGTGTGATAAAAATTTTTTTTAAAAAAGGAGATCCATTTGTTTAGACAGCAAGGTGATGTCTTAGGGTCGGAATTGGAATTTTTAGCTCTTGCTCAAAATGCCAATTCTGCTTAGCTTCTCATGAGAGACTGGGTTAATTTCTTCCTCCCAGGCTTTCGTTTTTTCCTCTGAATAATAAAGTACTTACATTACATGGTGTGACAGTTTAAAGTTCTTCTATGAATCCCTAAAAGAAAAAGATTATGCTTTTGAACTAATCCATTCCTGTGGGTGTGGGGTCTTTTGACTGGACTACATCAGTGAGGCATGAGCCAGCTTGGGTCTTTGCCCTCTTGCTGAATCTGATAAAAACAGAAAGAGAGAGACAGGAAAAAGGAAGCCACCATATTTGGCCCTGCCATGTGAGAGGACTTCAGGAAAACAGAGAAGCCCCAAGAAGCTGAGAGAGGTCCCAGTGTCTGGAACCAGCAGAGGACAGGGTCACAGTAAGAGGACCCTAAGGGCTCAAGGATAAGGAGATGAGCTCTGCCATATGCCTGACTGACACGTGGCAGGACACCAAGATCAACAGTAACTGACTTTGGTGAGAAAGCATTTCTGACGTGCCTTGATATGATCATTTCATGGCCTCAGAACTCTAAGTTTTTACCCCCAATAAATCCCCTTTTAAAAAGCCATTTCGTTTCTGGTACTTTGCATCTGCAGCCCTGTGGCAAACTAAGACATATGGTCTCTAAGATATTTCCAGTTCTAAAATTCTATGATCCTGCCATAAAATCTTATTCCTCAGAATGGTCTATTTTAACTAAAAAGAGTATGAAATCTCTCATCTTCAAAATAAAGACAAGTCTTTGCCACTACTTGCCTCAAATTCCACCCCCACCCCCTTCAGGTAACAGAGGAGACTGAGGAGAAGCTATGTAGCAATGACCAGATACCTTGGGAAAATAGGGATTTGTGGGGAGCATAAATATCATCTTCCAGCCAGGAACTCAGATTTGAATGCTGCACATCTTGACTCTCTTCCTCCATGTGCTATAAATTTTTATCATTTACCCATTGACTTTTCCTGAGCAGGAAAGAGACCAGGCAAAGTTGCATATAATACCCCTCTTATTCCCCTGCAGATGTCTGAGGCTTCTTTTTCCTTTCGTCAAATCTGATTTGTATTTCTTCTTGGTTAATACCCCCAGAGTGCTCCAGGTTGCTGCCTGCCTGAACATTACATAAATAAAAGCATGTAATCTTGCAAGCGTGAGCAGAAGTGGGGAGTCAGCAGGGACCAAGATGCTGAGGGCAGGATGAGCCATTCCATTTCTCCACTTTCTAGACTTAGTTCTTGCCCTCCTGCAACTGCCTTAAGAAGGTCCCATGAGGAGGGGGGGGGGGGAGATTGAACTCATTCCCGCCCAATCCTAATGATTCCAACTACTCAACTTTTTACAAAATAACTCTACACAGCTGTTTCTAGTTTGTCAGCGTCCATGTGCTTATGTATGGTGTGTGTATCCTTGTCTTCTGGGTACTCCAGCTACTCCAGGCCCCCTGCAAATCCACTTGGGGTCATTCAGAGCCCCAAGTGGAGGCAATCACTGAGCAACATAATGTTCAGATTCATGATGTAGTTACCAAGGTTGTATTTCATTGAGCGTTTCTCAGTTATCCATAAATGCTGGAGAAATTAGAGTTGAAGAACAGGATATAAAAACGTATCAATATCTTCAGGTTCCAAAAAGACCCTATTGAACTAAATTTAGATAGTAATTTAAAATACATATATATATATAATTATTTTATTTGAGAAGTTGTAGGTTTACAGAAAAATCATGCAGAAAATACAGAGTTCCCATATACCCTCCTCTCCATTATTAATACCTTGCATTAGTGTGGTACCTTTGTTACAACTGATGAAAAAATATTATAATTGTACTAACTATAGTATATAATGTACATTAGGATTCACTAATTTTTTTTAATAATCCTATGGGTTTTTAAAACATTCTAGTAACATATATACAACCTAAACCCTTTTAACATTCAAATATATAATTCAGTGATATTAATTATGTTCACAGTGTTGTGCTACCATCACCACCATCCATTACCAAAACTTTTCCATCACCCCAAAGATTGTAGTATTTTTGAAACAGGTCCTTCTTCCTTTTTAAGTTTCCATGATGACTAATTTAAGACTTGCTGAGTACAGAGTTCAGAAAACTTATCTCTGACTTTACCTATCTACCCATTCATTTATTATTTATCCATTCAACAAATATTTATTAGTTCTCTCTATGTGCATTGTATTGTTCAAAGACCTGCAGGAGATATAAAGATGTGTTTTGCTCCATCTGAATGGAGCAGTGGCCTTCCAAGTCAATAGGCTTGACCAACAGATGACAGAGGGCCTTTTCCACAATTTCAGAGATCAGCCTGAACATGGGATGAGATCACCAGTGTCCCTCTAAGGGATGGATCCTACTTCACACCTAATACATCATCCTAAATGGTGGGCTTTTTAATACAACCCTATTAAGTAGTGAGACGGGTCTCTGTCTAGGTTTATATAATCAGTGCTACAAAATTAAGGCACTTTGCTTTCTCAAGGCCAGTCACCAAACCCAGTGAGGTCTTCAAACCTATCTAAAAAAGGCTTACTGTCTGGAGACAGGCTCCCCACTCAACTCTGCTTTGCCCACAAAGAAACAATGGAGTGCCAATGCACTCCCACCTGCATCACTGTTGCCAGCTCCAGTGTCTGGCATCACCCAGTCTCCTTATCTCCAAACTTTTTTGAAACTTGCTAAATATCTTGACAGCCTTTGAAAGGATTAAAGGAACACTCTTATTGTCTGGGTCACAGTGGCCTAGCAACCATTCTGACAATCAAAAAATATTTAGTGGATGTGGAAAGGAGCTAGCAATCCCACTCCTTTACCTTTATGATGGGGCTCACAGACTACCCTGTATATGAGCCTGATGCTATCTCTTCTCAATTTTATTTTTTTCTTTTACCTTTTATTTTGACATAATTTCAGACTTAAGAAAAGTTGCATGAACAGTACCCAGCTTCCACAAATATTAAGATTGTACTGCATTTACTTTATCCTTCTCTCCCTCCCTCTCCCTTCCTATGTATGTAGGTATATATAATATATATGTGTGTGTTTAAGTATGATATGTTTATATGTACATACACATATATGTACATGTAGCAGTTTGATATAGTTATGAATTCCAACAGTAGATATTGGATTATGTTTGTAATCTGGTCTGTACCTAGGCATGATTGAGTTATGATTAGGGCTTTGATTGGACGACATCATTAGGGTGTTGAGTGCCTGCACCTTGGTGGGTGGGGCTCACAGATAAAAGGCATGGCAAAGGGCAGAATTGAGGATTTTCTGATGTTGGAGTTTGATGTTGAAGACTTAAGCTAGAGCCCCAGGGAGAGAGGCAAATCCGTTCACCTGATAGTCTACAGCTGACTTTGTGGAGCAAGGCAAAGCCTAGAGAGCCTCACAGTCTACAGCTGACCTTGTGGAGAAAACAGAGGCACTGAGCCCAGAGGAACCCAGGAAGCCTGAACCCTGGCAGCCATCTACAGCCATCTTGCTCCAACGTGTGAAAATAGGCTTTGATGAGGGAAGTAACTTATGCTTTATGGCCTGGTATCTGTAAGCTCCTACCCCAAATAAGTACCCTTTGTAAAAACCAACCAATTTCTAGTATTATGCATCCACCCTCCTTTGGCTGACTAATACAGTACATACACACACATATACACATATGTATTTTTTCTTCTCTGAATAATTTGAGAGTAACTTGAAGATATATCATTTTACCCCTAAATATAGCAGAGTGTATTTCTTTAAAAAAGGCCATTTCCTTTTATAGCAAAAATAAAATGATAAAATCAGAAAATTAGTACTCATGCAATACTACTATCTAATCTACAGACTTTATAAGCCCATTGTCTCAGTAAGTTCTTTATAAAATCCTGGATTATGTGTTGCATTTAATTATGAAGTCTCTTTAGTTTACTTTTCACAATTCCTAAGTCCTTCTCGATATTTCAAGACCTTGACATTTTTGAAAAGTATAAGCTGGTTATTTTGCAGGATGTCCTGAAATTTGGATTTGTCTAATTCCCTTTGAATAGATCTGGGTTTTGCACATTTGGCAGGAATGCCAAGGAAGTGATGATGTGCTCTTCTTGGTACATCAAATGAGGAGGCCTTTGATGTCTATTTGTCCCATTACTGAGTTCTTTGAGATTATGTAACTATCCTGTTACTCCTCCAACTTTCCCCTACTAGGATGAGCATGCAGTAATGATTTTTGCCTTAATCAATTATTATTGTCATGGTCACTGCATTTGCTTTCTCTTGCCGGTGTAACGAATTGCCACAAATTTAGTGGCTTAACATAAATTTATTATTTCACACTCCTGTGGGCCAGAGGTTTGATAGGCTTGACTGTTTTTTCTACTTCAAGTCTCACAAGGCCAAAATCAAGGTGTCAGCAGACGTGTGTTCTATTCTGGAGATTCTAGGGCAGACTCTCCTTGCAGGCCTATTCAGGTTGTCAGCAGACAACCTAGTACCATGTGAGTATCACACTGAGGTCCCTGTTTCCTTGTTGGTTGTCAGCCGGGGCCTCTCTCTTGTTCTTGAATCTAACCCTCCACATCTTGGAACCAGAAAAGGGGGATCAGATACCTGTCATGCTGCCACATCTTTTCTGCCTTCTTTTCTTTTACCACATCTTTCTCACCAACTCTTCAGCCTTCCTTTCTATACTTAAAGGCTCAAGTGTCTAGACTGAGCTCCTGGGTAATCCAGGATAATCTCCCTATTTTAATATTCATAATGTTAATCACGTGGGCAAAGTCCCTTTTGCCAGGTAAGGGAACATAGTTATAGGTTCTGGGGATTAGGATATGAGGATCTTTGGGAAGATGTTATTATGTCTACCACAGTTGACAAATGCTGATTTTCTAATTTCGTCATCCTTTCTACTTTGATTCATTGACTTTCTACCTTAAGGAAGAGACTTCCTTCTCCCCATTGAATGAAATCACTGTGGACACATAGGCCTTTGCTGTATTCAATAGGTTATAATCCTTTACTATAATTATTATTTATGTCCTAGAATTGGCCAATGTAATCTCCGTCAAACTGGCTCCTGTGTATATCCCCATCATTCTTTGAGTACTTTACTTACTGCAACAAAAAGCTACTTCAGGCTCATCTACTTTTTTCCTTCCCCTTCCCCTCCCCCTCCCCCACCCTGCTGTTTTTGCTCTCTGTGTCCATTTGCTGTGTGGTCTTTTGTATCTATTTCTCTTTTGCTCTACTTGTCTTTTTCCTCTAGGATTCACCAGGATTCAATCCTGGGGACCGCTGATGTGGAGAGAGGTTCCCTGTCAATTGTGCCACCTCAGTTCCTGGTCTCTGCTGTGCTTCACCGTGACTCTCCCCTTCATCTCTCTTTTGTTGCATCATCATCTGACTGTGTGACTCACTTGCACAAGTACTCGACTTGCCATATGGGACACTGGCTCACTGCACAGGCACTGGCTCACCACACAGGCACTCAGATCACCACGTGGGCACTCACATGGGGACTCGACTCACTGCGTGGGCACTTGGCTCATAGCACAGGCACTCAGCTTGCCACACCGGCACTGGCTTGCCACACAAGCATGCTTTCTCTTCTTCTTTTTCACCAGGAGGCCCCAGGGATTGAACTTGGGTCCTCCCATATGGTAGGCTTATCTCCTGAGCCACATCTGCTTCCCCCGGGATCATATTTAACTTCCTCTCTCCCAGCCATGGAATCCATTTTCCTTGGCTTGTGGCAGCATCACTCCAAAATCTACCTCTCTCTTCACTAAGCCTTCTTCTCTCCTATGTTACAGATCTCCCTCTCCTTTCTCTTATGACTCCTGTCACTGGATTTAGGGACTACCCTAAGTTCATGATGATCTCATCTCCATATCTTTAACTTAATTACATCTGCAAAGGCCCTATTTCCAAATAAGGTCATATTCACAGGTACCAACCATTAGGAGTTGGACATATCTTTTTTTAATTTTTTTTATTTCCTCTTCCCCCTTGTGGCTTGCTTTGCTGCGTGTTCTTCTGTGTTTTTGCTTGTCTCCCTTTTTTATTGCGTCACCTTGCTGAGTTGGCTCTCTGTGGCACTTGCGGGCCAGGCAGGGCTCTGTAGCATGCAGGTGAGCCTGCCTTCACAAGGAAGCCCTGAGACGCAAACCCAGGGCCTCCCATATGGTAGACGGGAGCCCAACTATTGAGCCACAGCCGCTTTCCCTGGACATATCTTTTTGGAGGACACAATTTAACCCACTAAAATTATGTTCAAAGAATATTTATTTATTTATTTTTTAGCATCAGGTTGGAGTACCAGCCCTATTTCCCTTCCTGGGTAACTTGCTGAGCCATTGCTCTGGATCTGTGTCTTAGCTGACTCTGCTATCTTCTCTCTTAAAGGGTTAAAGTCTTCTTCCTTGTTCTCCGGTATTGCCTCTGGACCCAACACATGTTTATGAAATAACAAGTCAACATTTTAAATGCATGTTTGCTTACTCCCTTTCCCTTGAAGTTATTCAATATGTAGATTATGGAAATATCTCCATTTCCACACATGCATTTGTAAGCGTGTATTAGGAGTTTTATCTCCCTGCATTATTCACATTTCGGTGGCTTCTCTACCCTCAAATTCAGGTACCAAAATCTTTTTTCTCTTGCAGAGAAATCCTAATTCATCTTACCTATGAAGGCTTCACAATATCTCTCCTCCTAAATACACAGCATGGGCCCACAAATGCCATGTTCGAGAAGCTTGTTTCATATTTATCAAGTTCTCAGGTTTTCCATCTTCCATATTTAAAATATTTAATTAAATTTATGAACCAGAAATTGAGAAACATATGGAGTTAAGGGGAAGAAAGAAAAAAAAATAACCTATTCATTCAACTTCTCCCAGCTGCCATTCCCAAAATGGGAGATTTGGCTGAGCTCTCAGGTAATGCTATGTAATAAAGCACACATAGGATGCCAAATTTAGGCCCAGCATGAAAAAGAAAACAAAATCCCTCCTACAAGATAAACTGTACAATTTGGAAATGGGAATGTGGTCAGGGTCCTGTTTTAAGCCTTCAGAATGATGGTTTCCATATGGGTGAGTATCAGCTCACCTCCTGGAGAGCTTCTGAATGGGGCAATGTAGAAAAAATTTTAAAAGCCTCATTTCACTGAATGGAAACCTGTTTCTCTTGGGGCCTCTGTTTTCTCCTTTTTGGACAGAATCCACTCTGCCATATCCTGGCTAGAGGAAGAAAAGGTATGGACTAGAAGCAGGGAGGCTGAGTCCAGATGCCAGAGTGGGGACTTTGTATAATGGGCCCTATTCTATGCTGTTTGGAATCCATTTTTCTCAAACAGTTGGCTCACAAAAAGTTATCTGCTTGAGCAGGTTAGCTTTCTGTAGTAACCTACCTGAAAATTTGGGTAGGTAATTTCTCAACCCTATATGATACAAGACAGGTCTAGTGATAGAGTAGGATGAATATTCCAAGACTGTCAGTATTGTATAGTTTCATGTGTCATTTGGTTATTTTTATTGTTGTCTATACATCTATATATGTGGGTAGATATGTGTATATATATAAAGGTAATGTAGTTATGTTGTACTCCAAGGTTTAGCACTTAAATCTCACATCCTAGGAAATAGTTGGTCTTGAGCAAACTAGCATGGCTGGTCATCCTTTGTTGTAGACGTCATCAAATGGCAAGCACTCATTAAATCACAGATCTATATATGCCCAAGTTGAAATGCTCTGAAACCCCATCTTCTTTACTAGTTGGACTTCCAGGTTCTTTGCAGGGCTCCACTGACCTACTATTCAAGAGAATATCCTATGATGATAAATCAATTCTGGTTTTCCTGCTTCCTGAAAAGCAAGGAAGGAGTCCAGGTGCTTCTTTCAAGACAAGACTCTGAAACTAGTGGCCTGGTGACAGTAAATCAGGAGATCTGCCAGAGCTTTTCCACAGATCTGCTATGTCAAATAATGATGAAACTGAAGTGACAGAGAGAACATTTTCACAGCTCTTGTGCAGTGAAAAGGACAATGTCCCTTCTGTGCTTCACACATATATTATATGAGTATAGAAGTATTTACTGAAATAACATTATCATTCAGCATAATTGGCCCATGTTCCCAGGAAACACATGCCCATTTGGACCTTGGAAAGTTACAACTGAGATGGACCACTGAGCCTGTTTTCACTGCTTCCTCTAGTAACTTAGACCTTCATGTACAGTCAGTCTTATAATCCCAGGCTGCCCCTTCCTTTAGTGGGGGGTTTTCTCTAGAGTCTCATTCTCCTGCCCTGTGATTTGTTTTGTCCTCAGTTGGGGATACTTCAGTCTATTAGACCATAACCATGCCCACCAACCCTTCATATATGCATAACTGCATGGATAGAAGGGGAAGGCAGATCACCATATCCATCTACCAGCAGTGCCTGAACCCCAAAAGAAAATTCATCTATTGGTGGGGAAGGAGAAGTTGGGAAGAATGACCTCCTCTAACTCTGTCTATGGAATCTGTGCTGCATGCCCCAAGACCAGCCAAAATATCCTGCTGCATGACATTTTATGAAGTATTTAAAGAAGTTCTAAAGAGGAAAAGAAAGGGTACATGGCAGATAGGCCCTCTTTGTTCAGCTATAAATTCATCTTGTAGAACTTTTTCTTTTATAATATTATAAAGTGTTTATTTCCTTCACAAATACCACAATAGTGTATACCATTTTATTGTGAAATATATATATATACCTTGGGCTACCAAATCATTGTCCTGTGGCATTTTGGTAATTTCCATAATGCTGACAAATGACCACTACCACTTCATCATCAGTATTAGTACTGGTTGCAGTACTAACAATCGGTAACATCCATTTGATACCTTGACATTTTCTCTATTACATGGTAACCTAGTAAAAACATGGTAAATTTTGATAACCTAGATAATAATGCATTTGCAAAAAACAAAATGTTATCTCAAGAGGTTCAGTTGTTGTATTTGAGGTCACACTAGCAAATAACTGTGCATTCAGAGAAGCAGAGACCTCCCGAAAGTCTAGTATCACTGTCCTTTAAACAGAGAGGCTCTTCAGAAAAAGCGAGAAAAAAATCCACATCTTAGCAACTGAAGGCTACCAGGGAAGGCCGGATTCCAACCCAGGATAACTTTGCAGAGGCCATTATCATAATGAAGGTGAACAAAAGCCAAGCTTGGGGATCTGTCCAACAGGTACTTGCATCCAAAAGACAAAAGAAGGCCTCCAGGCTGAAAAGACAAGTGGAGACTTGATTCTGACAGTTGCTCCAGGCAGCCTTAATATTTTGCAACCCTCCTTAAGTGTTCATCTTCTCAGTCTTTCTACAGCAATAAGGAATAATACCGACTGCATCTGAAGGAGAAATTTAATAAATACTGCTGCTTAAATGATCACAAGAGGCCCATTTGTAGTGGCTGGTTGACAACACTGGAGCAAATTAAATAAATAAAATAGCTCGGTCTTTCAATGAAACACTCAAGATAACTACTGCGTCTTCTCTTTCAAAAAACTCTTAATTTAGTGACTTACAGCAAAATTTTACCTTTTTTTTTTTTTAAATATTTATTTATTTATTTTTTTAAATTACATTAAAAAAAATATATGAGGTCCCATTCAACCCCAAGGCCCCCGCCCCCCACTCCCCCCACAGCAACACTCTCTCCCATCATCGTGATACATCCATTGCACCTGGTAAGTTCATCTCTGAGCATCACTGCACCCCATAGTCAATGGTCCACATCATAGCCCAGACTCTCTCACGTTCCATCCAGTGGGCCCTGGGGGGATCTACAGTGTCCCGTAATTGTCCGTGAAGCACTGTCCAGGAAACTCCACGTCCCGAAAACGCCTCCACATCTTATCTCTTCCTCCCGTTCCCCACACCCAGCAGCCCCCATGGCTACCGTTCCCACACCCATTCCACGTTTTCTCTGTGGACATTGGATTGGTTGTGTCCATTGCACACCTATGTCAAGTGAGGGCTTAGATTGCACATGGGTACTGGATGCACTCTTCCCGCTTCTAGTTGTAGACACTCTAGGCTCCATGTTGTGGTGGTTGACCTTCTTCAACTCCATGTTAGCTGAGTAGACTAAGTCCAATAAGTCAAAGTGTAGGAGCTGAAGTCTGTTGAGGCTCTGGGCCTGGGTGTCATATTATCAGTCCAGAGATTCAAATCCCCTACATATATCTTAAACCCAGCACCAACTACAATTCCAATAAAGTAGCATGCAAGTCTTGTGAAAAGAGATCCCCTCTGAGTCCATTTCCATCACGCAGAAACACCAGCTCCAAAGAAGGGCCATCTGTCATGGCAGTGAACCCCTTCTGCCATGACCATAGAACCCGTGGGTCTCTTTATCCCTCAAAAGAACCAATACCTGGGGTTGTATCTACCTTATCTGTCTCTTAGACTCTGTTCAGTTGTACATAGGGCTATTCCTTCTGACAACCTCCAGACTCTTTTTTAGGGACTCACAGCCTTATAATCTCATTTCTCCTTTCCATTTCCCCCTTACATTAGGTCAAACCGCTTCCTGAAGTCATGTTATTATATGTAGACAGGTATATTCTGCTGTTCCGCATTGAATCTTTAATTCAAGGTCATTTTCTAGTTGCTTCTTCAGCTGGTATGTGGTAGTGATCCCTCGGTGCCAGGGAGGCTCATCCCCGGGTGTCGTGTCCCATGCTGGGGGGAATGCATCACATCTACATGCTGAGTTTGGCTGTGAGAGTGGCCACATTTGAGTAACATGAAGGCTGTCAGGAGGAAACCCCCAGGCACAATGCTACTCTAGGCCTTGTTCTTATTGCAGATGCATAGGCTCAAAAGTGTAGCCATTAGTATCAAGAGCCCACTGTTGGGCCCTCCTTCCTTCCTGGTTCTTGCCGTTGCACCTGGAGGATTGCCGCTGCTCTCCCAGGGCCCACAACAGTGACCCCCCGGCCAGGAGCCCAGTGCCCCCCCAGCTGTTGTTTTTAATTGTTTCCACTATGAGTATATATAGACATTACCATATACCCTGGGCATATGCCCTGTATAACTCCCTGACAACCATAAATATCCTGTCAATAACATCCCATATCAGTATTCCTCCGCTGCCATTGTTGAACCACTCTGTGATCCAAAACTTCCCGTAAAGTGAATCCCGACATAATGTCAGCTTCAGAAGAGTCTTAGATCACCAAAATTCATATATACAATATAAAGTATTTCCCCAGATCCACCATAAAACCTTTTCCCTTCCACAGCAATAATCTTTTAACTTATTCATATCATATTTCCTGAAACTGATGTACAGATTCCGAAACTATAGTTTTCAAACAAGGTAACATTTGTGCTTACTATGTGGTCCATACTTTAGGTTGTACAGTTTTCTAAATTTTTTAGTTATCCTATGTTTTGTCTTATGGTTTTCATTATTAGTCTGTCGTCCCCTATATGTTTTTGGTGTAATATTAGCTGTTTTATATTCATCCTCATGTACTCTCACTTAACTCCTCTTTTGCCCCCTTATTTACCTTTGTTCCATCCATTGCACGTCCATTTTCCCCTCCCCTTAGGGCCCACAACGCCTGCCAATCTAATGCCCTGGGAGCCGTCCTTTCTCACGAGAGATACAGTTCTCTCTATTCGACGGCATTAGTCTTCCCCAGGATATGGGTCCACCCCACCCAATAGTAGAACCCACCTTGGCAAAATGAGCCTTCAGCTATTCCCTCTGGAGTCCGTCCTGCATCAGACCATACCCCCTGAGCGTCCTAACCAGGTAACCCTCCTACTTATACTTTGATATGTTTTACTCAACATTTAGTTCTCAATGAACTTCTGGCACTCTCCCATGTTTGTATGTTGCCCCTCCCTCCCACCTATTTCTTGGACCATATTAGCCCTCTTCCCATCCCCAGCCCCCCTCAAACCCAGAAAACCCCACCCGAAGGTAACCCCTTGCCCCCATTTTGTCCCTTCTTTGTGCTCATACTTACCCCCAGCTCATCACAGATTTCACCCCTACAGACATTAACTCACAGCCTTCCTCCACCCCCCGATTTCCAGTAAGCCACTTTTCCAGACTCTAGCTCTCTGAGGCAGTTAACTTATTTCATATCATTGAGGTCATATAGTATTTGTCCTTCAATGCCTGGGTTGCTTCACTCAACATAAGATTCTCAAGGTTCATCCATGTTATCACGTGCGATTGTAGTGTATTGGTTCTTACAGCTGAGTAGTATTCCATTGTGTGTATATACCACATTTTATCGATCCACTCATCTGCTGATGGACTTTTGGATTGATTCCAACTTTTGGCGATGGTGAACAATGCTGCTATGAACATTGGTGTACATATATCGGTTTGTGTCCTTGTTTTCAGATCTGATGGGTATATACCCAGCAGTGGTATTGCTGGGTCATATGGCAAATCAATGGATAATTTTTTGAGAAACTGCCAAACTGTCCTCCAGAATGGTTGGATCCTTCTGCATTCCCACCAGCAATGGATGAGTGTTCCCCTTTCTTCACATCCTCTCCAGCATTTGTATTCTACTGTTTTTTTCATGGCTGCCAATCTTATGGGAGTAAGATGGTATCTCATTGTAGTTTTGATTTGCATTTCCCTGATAGCTAGGGATTTGGAGCATTTTTTCATGTGCTTTTTAGCCATTTGTATTTCTTCTTTGGAGAAGTGTCTGTTTAAATCTTTTTCCCATTTTTTAAATGGGTTGTTTATCTTTTTGTTTTTGAGATATATGAGTTCTTTATATATGCAAGTTATAAGTCTCTTATCAGATATATGGTTGCCAAATATTTTCTCCCATTGTGTGGGCTCCCTTTTTACTTTCTTGACAAACTCCTTTGAGGTGCAGAAGGCTTTAATTTTGAGGTAGTCCCATTTATCTATTTGTTCTTTTGCTGCTCGTGCTTTTGGTGTGATATTCATGAAGCCATTTCCTATTACAAGGTCCTGTAGATGTTTCCCTACACTGCTTTCTAAGGTCTTTATGGTCTTGGCTCTTATATTTAGGTCTTTGATCCATCTTGAGTTGATCTTTGTATAAGGTGTGAGATGGTAATCCTCTTTCATTCTTCTACATATAGCTATCCAGTTCTCCAGGCACCATTTGTTGAATAGGCCATTCTCTCCCAGTTGTGAGGGTTTGGTGGCTTTATCGAATATTATATGGCTATATACATGAGGTTCTATATCTGAACTTTCAATTCGATTCCATTGGTCTGTGTGTCTCTCCTTATGCCAGTACCATGCTGTTTTCACTACTGTAGCTTTGTAGTATGTTTTGAAGTCAGGAAGTGTGATTCCTCCTATTTCGTTTTTCTTTTTCAATATGTCTTTGGCTATTCGGGGCCTCTTTTTATTCCAAATAAATTTCATAGTTAGTTTTTCTAGTTCCTTAAAGAAGGCTGTGTTGATTTTTATTGGGATTGCATTGAATGTGTAGATCAGTTTTGGTAGGATAGACATCTTAATAATATTCAGTCTTCCTATCCATGAACAGGGAATATTCTTCCATTTATTTAGGTCTTCTTTGATTTCCTTGAACAATCTTGTATAGTTCTCGATGTATAAGTTTTTTACCTCTTTAGTTAAATTTATTCCTAAGTATTTGATTTTTTATTTACTATTGTGAATGGTATTTGTTTCTTGATTTCCTCCTGATCTTGCTCATTATTGGTGTACAGAAATGCTACTGATTTTTGCGCATTGATCTTATAACCTGCGACTTTGCTAAACTCATTTATGAGTTCTAGGAGCTTTGTTGTAGATCTCTCAGGGTTTTCTATATATAGGATCATGTCATCTGCAAATAATGAAATTTTGACTTCTTCCCTTCCAATTTGAATGCCTTTTATATCTGGTTCTTGTCTCAGTGCTTGAGCCAGTACTTCCAAGACAATGTTAAATAGGAGCGGGGACAATGGGCATCCTTGTCTTGTTCCTGATTTTAGAGGGAAGGATTTCAGGATTTCGCCATTGTAAACAATGTTGCTTTAGGTTTTTCATATATACTCTTTCTCATGTTCAAAAAGTTTCCTTGCATTCCGATCTTTTGGAGTGTTTTTATCAGGAAGGGGTGCTGTATTTTGTCAAATGCCTTTTCTGCATCTATAGATATAATCATGTGGTTTTTTTCTCTCAATCTGTTTATATGGTGTATTACATTGATTGATTTTCTTATGTTGAACCATCCTTGCATACCTGGAATAAATCCCACTTGGTCATGGTGTATAATTCGTTTAATGTGTTGTTGAATACGATTAGCAAGTATTTTGTTAAGTATTTTTGCGTCTAGGTTCATTAGAGAAATTGGTCTGTAATTTTCCTTTCTTGTGATGTCTTTGTTTGGCTTTGGTACTAGGGTAATGTTGGCATCATAGAAGGAATTAGGCAGTGTTCCTTCTGTTTCGATTTTTTGGAATAGTTTCAACAGGATTGGTGTTAGTTCTTTCCGGAATGTTTTGTAGAATTCACCTGTGAAGCCGTCTGGCCCTGGGCTCTTCTTAGTTGGGAGATTTTTAATGACTGATTCTATCTCTTTGCTTGTGATTGGTTTGTTAAGATCATCAATTTCTTCTTTCGTCAGTATGGGCTGCTTATGTATTTCTAGGAATTTGTCCATTTCCTCTAAATTGTCATTTTTGTTGGAATATAGTTTTTCAAAGTATCCTCTTATGATAGTCTTTATTTCTGTGGGGTCAGTGGTGATATCACCTTTCTCATTTCTTATTTTGTGTATTTGCATCTTTTCTCTTTTTTTCTTTGTTAGTCTCGCTAAAGGTTTGTCAATTTTGTTGATCTTCTCAAAAAACGAGCTCTTGGTCTTGTTTATTTTTTCAAGTGCTTTCTTATTTTCTATTTCATTTAGTTCTGCTCTTATCTTTGTTATTTCCTTCCTTCTTCTTCCTGTTGGGTTACTTTGTTGTTGTTTTTCTAATTCCTTCAAATGTGCAGTTAATTCTTCAATTTCTGGTCTTTCTTCTTTTTTGATATATGAATTTATGGCTATAAATTTCCCTCTCAGTACCGCTTTTGCTGCATCCCATAAATTTTGGTATGTTGTGTTATCATTATCATTTGTTTCAAGGTAGTCATTGATTTCTTTTGAGATTTCCTCTTTGACCCACTGTTTTTCTAAGAGTGTGCTGTTTAATTTCCAAATTGTCATGTGAAGTCTGGGTCTCTGTCCCTTGCAAATTTCCAGCTTGACTCCACTGTGGTCAGAGATATTGTTTTGTATGATTTCGATCTTTCTGAATTCATTAAGCCTTTCTTTGTGACCTAGCATATGGTCAATCTTGGAGAATGTTCCATGTGCGCTTGAGAAAAATGTATATCCTGCTGTGTTTGGGTGTAATGATCTATATATGTCTATTAGATCCAGCTCTTCTAATATACTGTTCAAATGTTTTGTTTCTTTAGTGATTCTCTTTTGAGATGTTCTGTCCAGAGTTGATAGTGGTGTATTAAAATCCCCCACTATAATTGTAGATGCATCTATTCTTTCACTTAGTTTTTCCAGCGTTTGCCTCACATATTTAGAGGCGCCCTTGTTAGGAGCATAAATATTTATGATTGTTCGATCTTCTTGACAGATTGTCCCTTTCACTAAAATATAGTATCCTTCTTTGTCTCTCACAATTGTTTCGCATTTAAAGTCTATTTTGTCTGATATTAATATAGCTACTCCTGCCTTTTTTTGGTTGTTGTTTGCTTGTATGATTGTTTTCCAGCCATTCACTTTCAACCTCCATGAGTCTCTGGGTCTAAGATGTGTCTCTTGTAGGCAGCATATAGATGGGTCGTATTTCCTTATCCAGTGTCCCAGTCTGAATCTTTTGATAGGTGAGTTTAATCCGTTGACATTCAGTGTTATTACGTTTAGAGAGTTATTTATGGTAGCCATATTTTGGTTGGATTTGTGTTTGTTATATTTTGTTTGTATTATTTTATTTTCCCCTTCTATTTTTGTCTTTCTTGTTGCTTTTACACTCTCCTCCATCTCTGACTGTCCTGTTTTTTCCTTTCTTCCTGCAGAATTCCCTTTAGAATTTCTTGAAGGGGAGGTTTCTTGTTGGCATATTCTTTCAGTTTCTGTTTATCTGTGAATATTTTGAACTCTCCATCATTTTTGAATGCTAGTTTAGCTGGATAGAGTATTCTTGGTTGGAAATTTTTTTCCTTTAGTACCTTGACTATATCATACCACTGCCTTCTTGCCTCCATCGTTTCAGATGAGAAATCAGCACTTAATCTTATGGAGTTTCCCTTGTATGTGATGGTTTTCTTTTCTCTTGCTGCTTTTAGAATTTTTTCTTTGTCTTGAGCATTGGATAATTTGACAAGTATATGTCTTGGGGTGGGCCTGTTGGGGTTTATGACCAGTGGAGTGCACTGTGCTTCTTGGATATGTACATCTGTCTCTTTCAGTAGATTTGGGAAGTTTTCATTCATTATTTCCTGCAACACTCCTTCTGACCCCTTTCCCTTCTCTTCTCCTTCTGGAATGCCTATAATATGTATGTTTGAGCGTTTTGCGTCATCATTCAGGTCCCTAAGTCCTATCTGGATTTTTTCTACCTTTTTATTGACCACTTCTACTATCTGTTTGATTTCCAATGCACTGTCTTCCACATCACTAATTCTCTGCTCTGCCTCTTCTAGTCTGCTGATATTTGCTGCAAGTGTATTTTTGATTTCTTGAATTGTGGTGTTCATTTCCATCATATCTGTTATTTTTTTGCGCATGTGTGCAATTTCCCCTCCAAGTGTTGTCTTCACGCTGTTAACCTCTTTCATTACTTCATCAAATTTGTCGGTGATAAATGTTCTGAGATCTTTCATTGCTTGTGCGAAGTCCTGCCCCCCTTCCTGATTTTCAGTTTGTTGATTGGATTCAGCCATGTTTTCCTGATTACTGGTTTGGTTTGTAGATTTTTGTTGCTGTCTTGTCAACATTTTTTCTTGACGGGTTTAATCAGTTCCTTAGCTTCTTTGTCTAGTCTTGGAGATTAATTAGCTGTTGTTTTTGCGTAAGTGTTATATCTTCTCTTTGTCACTTTGTTCTTCTTATTCCAATTTCTTATTGCTAGTTAAGCTCACTTTAAAGGAAAGTATTAGAGCTGGGGAAAGTCAATTGTGTAAGGAAGGAAAAAGTGTGAAGTAGTATTGGTGATATATGTTTACAAAGCAACAATATGAGTTCTGGGAGGATGGAGGTTAGATCATGTAAATTGTGTAGAGTTATAGTAGTAGGAAAGTACCTGTAATGAGGTAGACGACTGAATATGGGAGGAATGTGGTACGTACTAAGAGGCTATTGTTTTCGTGAGAGAGGGAAAGAGAAAAGAAAGGTAATAGTTTCAGGGACGAATACCAGATGGGAAACTAAACAAAGGTATTAGAAATTAAGAGTTAGACACTTTGTGGATCAAAGAAAGGGAGATGGAATATAGGAGAGATAGCAGATGGTGGAGGATATCAAGTTGTAGGGGAAAGGGGATAGTGTAGATAGGCTAAAGCTATTCACAGAGAAATGAGGCAGTGGAGGGTGAGGAAACCCAGCAAATGTGAGGTATTTCCTGTAGGACCTATTGTATTGTTAAGGTAAAATAGTATAAGAAGAATATTGGGGACAAGAAAGAGAGGATTAAAAAAAAAAAAAAAAAGAACAACAAGAACAACAACAACAAAAAAAAATAAAAAATAAAAAAATAAAAAAAAAACCAAAGAACATAAACCCCGCTGCCAGGCTCGGCTGGGCTCAGCTGGGTTCCGGTCCCCCGCCCGCCGCCCACCGTGGCTCGGCTGGGCTCGGCCGGGCCCGGCTGGGCTCGGCTTTCCCGCCCGCCGCCCGGCACAGGCAGCGCGGCTCGGCTCTCCTGCCCGCCGCCGGGCGCGGCGCGGCTGGGCTCGGCCGAACTCAGCCGGGCTCCGCCCCCCCGCCCGCCGCGGCTCAGCCGGGCTCGGCCGGACTCGGCTACCCTGGCCGCCACCCGCCGGGGCTCCGCGCAGTGCTAGCTGCCTCGGCTCCACCTACTCAAGGAAGGAATCCTCCACACGTAGCTGGGATCTCCGTGTATATTTCACAGATGGATCCTCTCTGTTACCTTCCCTCCAAATCGATGTCCAGACACCTCCGGACCAGGAAAAATCCCGAAACAGCCGGTCCCAAAGAGTCTCCGACGCCTCCCAGCCGATTCCCCCCAGGAGCTAGTAACCGGGAAGTTCACTCAGCCGCCATCTTGCCTCCCCCTCCTGAAAAGTCCCAATTTATATCTTATAGACCAGTCCTTTCCGTTACCTTCCCACCAAATCGATGTCCAGACACTTCCTGCCCTGAAAAAATCCTGAAAAAGCCTGGTCCCGGAGAACCTCCAGCGGTGCCCAGCTGCCTCTTCCCAGGAGAGACGGCAAGGCAAGCTCACTCAGCCACCATCTTGCCGGAAGTCTCAAATTTTACCTTAAATCAATGTGATTCTTTCTTGTTTTGAGAGGTGGTGGAGGTAACCTCATTAGTTTATTCTTTCTTCAGGTTTCCGTCTTTAGTTACATGGCTGCACAGTTCTGCTCTATGACTTAAGCCTGTGATGGTTAGGCTATTGTGTCAACTGGACCAGGTAATTGTGCCCAGTGGTATGGTCAAGCAAGCTCTGGACTAACTGTAATACAAGGGCATTTATGGACTTTAGTTGCTATTGACTTTATTACAGTGGTAAATCATAGATAGCTGATTACAATTACATCAATCAGGAGATTGCCATCAGCAATGAGTGAGGCTTTATCTAATCAGCTGAATGCCTTGAAAGGGGAAGTGATTGCAGCTTTGAGTGAGAATTTCCCAGCTTGTCTTTGGACAGCCAATATCTCCCAGAACTCATCAAGAACCTTCATTGGACTTTCATCAGAGCCCCTGGATGCAGCCTGCCTGAGGAACCCAGCTTGTGCATCCTCAAGGTCACGTGAGAGACTCTTATAAAATTGCATACTATTGACAGACGTCTCTTGTTGATTTTGTTTCCCTAGACAACCCTGACTAATACAAAACCCATCTCTTTTCATTCAATGTTTCTCTTTCTATGAAACTTAGTAAAGCAAATTTTTGGCAAACAGTAATGTACTTACATTTCTGTATAGAAATGACAATGAACTGAATGTATGGTTTTACAAAGTAGACATACACTTACGAAATATTCGCATGTAATGTTAAAACTCAATGTGGAAAATTTAAAATAAAGAATATTTATTAACATGCATAGCTAAAACAAAAAAGTGAGAGTCATTGTTACATGGGGAAAGATGGAGGGTGACCTTTGATAGACCCCCTCTGCTTCACTCCTCACATAATCCTCAGGAAAATGAATGAGCTCATCAAGCAGATTCATTCTCCTTGGAAAAGAATTTAGCAATCTTCAGTATTTTAGAAGGCCCCTTTGGGGTCTCACACTGTCTGCTTGCACCTGCACCCCTCCCCCGATGTGGCTTTGTCCTCATAATTCAATTTTATTCATTTTGCTGCATTTCTAAGTAAGTCTGAACCTCTTGTACAGACTGGCACTTTTAAGCAGCAGCTTCATAAGCCTGCTTCTTCATCTATCTGCACGTTTATACAGACATCAAATTGTATTAGGATGGAAAATGGATGGGGGAAGGAGAGGGAGGGTGGAGATTATCTGAGTAATCAATTTGGTTCTCTCCTGCCCTTAGGCTGTGTTGACACAGCTTAGCTCTCGCTGGCTCCTCGCAGAAGAGCTTATCTGCTGCTCACTGAGCTCCATTCATCTTCCTGAAAGGCAAATATGTTCAGGACAATGTTAACACTTAACTCTCCTGAAGAGAAGACAGAGCCTGTGCCTACAGAAGACAGGCCTCCGGCCTGCACTGACAGCTCAGACAGGCGGCCAGGAGATGGATTCCACATGGAGAGTGGACTGCAGCCAAGTGGGCTCCGTGGAGATCTGGTAGAGGAAGATGGGGAACTTGAACACCAGCATCAAACCAAAGCAAACTCCACCAGACCAAACCAAGTGAAAAACAAATACACACAGAAAACAAACTGATGAGGATGGATAATGAAAACAACCAAAACCAGCCTATTTTGATGCAGCATTAGCCATATATATCCTTGGGGTTTCAAGTAGGCAAAACAACAATTAACTAACAATAATTCTTTTAATTTTAATGACTACACAATATTAGCAAATGATTTAAGGGTAAGAAATATTGTGGAATGTAATCTTTGGTCATGAAGATATCAAAAATATTTCACTTTGACCTTTCCTGCCTCTCCATCTCTTCAGGCTGAGAGCCTTCATCACAGCCAACAGTATAATCTAACTGGCTCTGTTGACACCATGCCTAAAATCTCTTCTGACTCCCTATTTCTGACTCTATATTGTCTCAGGGGTAAAGCTATTCTTCTGAAAAGAGGAATGAGTTGATGTCTCTCATCTGTGCCCCACTTGGCAGTGACCACACCACCCCCTGTCCTCTCTGCTTCATTCCTTTGCTCCAGTCATAAGGAACTTTAATAGATCACTCTTGTCATTCATTAAATTACAATCCCTGGTTGTATCCAATTGCTAGGGACCCTGAAAGACATGGTCTTTTCTGAAAAAAAAAAAAAAAGAAAAACAAAAAACCAATACACAATGACACAATCATTTATAATGCTCCTGGGGCACGAATTTGAATCATTGTATAGCTCTCTCTTGCACTCTAGGATCATAGTGTCAGTTTGTGATTCAGACATTCATCTTCTCAGTGGGGCTTTGGTACAAGGGCTATAGGGACCATTATTAGCAATTAAATTGACAGACTTTTCACACCTATTGCTGAAAGACTTCAGTGGTATCTCACTTGTGACAAGAAACAAGTGCTTTTCTATTCTGCTCCAATCTCCTCATGGCAAAGCAATAACCATAGACCTTACAAAGGAAGCACTTCTCCACCCGGCACACTGACTGCTACCATGTCCTCATGAGAATGCCCCGCGTTCATCCTCTGCCAGAACACTGTGTACTACCTCCTTTACGCTGCTGCTGGACCTTACACAGAAATGGGAGATTTGTCCCTGTGTTCATTATGGGGTGAGTTTTACCATCTGGCTCCTAACAGTTATTTCTTATTTCCCAGATTCCATAATGGGAGATGCCTTCACCAAAATGGCATCTTAAGCTTCTGCTGATACATTCTTTCTGTGCCTGGAGCTGTCTTCATCTCATGAATCATTAGGAGATTAGAGTCTAATTTATTCTAGAATTTTACCTTTATTTTTCATTCACCTTCTGGAAAAAAAAAAAACCCGTCATGCAAATAGAGCCCTAAACACAATTAACCATGAATCTTTACTTCCATTGGCCAGGTTTATACTGGCTAGATTTGATAGCCATAGAGTTGGTGACTGTTTCAATTAGGGTAGCTTAAACTATACTCCAGTAATAAATAATCCCAACACAATAATATCCCAAATCAATTACTTTTAGAAAGAAATAGAGGGATAAGCATTAGTGGAACTAGATATTCAGAAAAATTGCAGAAACCTTCACTGGTTATTTGAAGGGAAACTTTATCCATGTGTTCAAGCTAGAGTTAGGATTAGAATACACATACAACTATACCCATTTGAAAACTAGTCAAAACTGAGACCTCAGAGATATGGAGAAAACATAAACAGATTCAAGGAAATATTCATTTAACTTACATATGTATTTATTTGCCATCCCATGCTCAAAACAATTTGAGAAAGATTACAGCACAAATGTATAAAATGAAATAAAGATCAAATAAGAACAATGAAAATGAAGAGAGAAGTAGAAAATTTAGAGAATGACAGAGAAGAAACAGATACATAGACCATGTGGGCCACTCTAAATACAACCACAGAGTTCAAATTTGTTCCTGAGTTTCTGTACATCAAGAAGTAAAAGAGACATAATATTTATTAACCAAGTAAACAATAAAGACCTCAGAATGCCTATTCATCCATGTAAGCAAACTGGAACCAAACATAGTATTTAGAATGACCCTTGTCAGCCAAGCTTTTGTTAGATGTTGAATAGAAAACAACTCAAGTTTGCGCACTTTGATGAGGACTGAATAGTTGGTGTTTGTAGAAATGTTTGACAGCAGATCTATAAGCTCCAGATCTTGATGGAAAATAAAGTTGAGTAGCTTTCTCAGGACTTATGCATGCCATTTGCAAACCATAGAATTCACTGTACATACAGGGCAACACATATTACAGTGATGAAAGGCAAAATGTCAAAAACAAAGTTTTATGATATTTTTCATTTTTAATACCCTAATTTTTTTTACTTTATTTAAGTTTTTCTAAATTAGTATGTATTCTATTTCTTATCTTTAAACCTATCGCTACTATTTCATTTTCCTATTGACTGAATTTGGCAATACATTAGGCTTCATTTTTTAAGAAGTTTTGGACCACAGAGGGGTTCAACTATGGCAGGGGAGGAATGCTGGTGTGAGATGTTATTGATGGGGAACACATGGTTGGGAGGGAGTTCTCCAGGGCATGTATATAGGGTACATAAAAGTGTTCAGATATATGTAGGGTCTTTTCATAGTAGTTGCAGTTACAAACAGCAACTGAGGGAGTGCTGAGATCCTAGCCAGGGGAGCTCTGTCATATTCCTGAATTGAGCAGCAAAAATCCCTCAAATGCAAGGGCAAAGACCAGTGAAGAAGGATGGTCCAACGATGAGCCAGCCCTTAATAATCATGACTATGCTTATGAGCCTGTGTGCCCGAAATTTCAACAAGGCCTAGAGCTGCAGGGTACCTTAGAGTTACCTCCTGAGAGTCTCCATGTTGCTCAAATGTGGCCACTCTCTAAGCCAAACTCAGGATATAAATGCATTACCTTTCCCCCAGTGTGGAACAAGACTCCTGGGGATGAGCCTCCCTGGCACCAAGAGATTACTACCAATCACTAACTAGTGATGCAACTAGAAAGAGACCTTGAATAAAAGAGGGAAATGGTATAGAAAAATAAGTTTATATGGCTAAAGAGTCTTCAAGAAAGAGTCAGGAGGTCATCAGAGGTGTTGTGCTTATGCACGCCTCAGCAGGATCCCAGAGAGAGCCAAAGTAGATACAATCCCAGGTACTGGTGCTCCTGAGAGCTACAGAGACACACAGGTTCTATGATCATGGCAGTTGGCTCTGGAGTTCAGTGCCTTGTCAGTGGGCCTTACCTGGGAATTTGTGTTCCTGAGTGTGATGGAGTTAGACTCAGATGTGAACTTTCTACAGATGCCTCTTCTATCACTTTTACTGAACCCGTGGTTGGTGCTGGGGTTGGTGTATACCCAGGAGACTTAAATTTCTGGACTATCTGTGGGCCAGCTGGGCTCTGAACCTCAGCAGAGTTGCAGCTCCTACTCTCCAGTTTGTTGGACTTGCACAGGTCAGCTGAGAGGGAGGTGAAGATGGTCAACCACCACACCAGAGAACGGAGAGTGCCTACAACTCCAAGCAGGAGAATTCCATCCATCAACCATAGATCTAAGCCCCCTCTTGATAGAGGTGGAGTGGACATCACCAACCCAGAGTCCATAGGATGGAGGAATAAAATATGGATTAGAGTGGACTTGCTGGTATTCTATTGTAGAACTATTATGACTAGTAACAGAAGAAACTGTAGCATTTATGTGAATAAAGTGGCCAAGGTAGTTGCTGAGGGCATGGAAAGAGAAGTAGGGATGAGATACGGGGGCATTTTTGGGACTTGGAGTTGTTCTAAATGATATTGCAGGGACAGATGCTGGACATTATACATCCTGCCATAACCCACTGAATGGACTGGGGGAGAGTGTAAACTACAATGTAAACTATAATCCATGCAGTTCAGCAGTGCTCCAAAATGTATTCACCAAATGCACTGAACATGCCACAATGATGTGGGAGGTTGTTGATGTGGGAGGAGTGGGGGGTGGAGTGGGATGTGGGGTATGTGGGAACCTCTTATATTTTTTAGTGTAACATTTTTTGTGATTTATGTATCTTTTAAAAAAAGACAATTTAATAACAAAATAAAAAAAATAAATACTTCTATGCAAAAATAAAATAAAAAATAAAGGTACTTAGGTCAGCTTCTAGCACACAAAAGGGCTCAATTGATTTTCCAAATGGCTCCATTATGAAGTTTTTGCCAAGACTACTTCATCTTAAAAATATTCCAACTAGTTGTTCAAACTCTCTGTTAAACAAATGTAATTAAATATTTAATAATGCTCACATAATTGTGGTATGCTGACTCGTAGGAATCTGTCAGGTAGAAATAGCTACAAAATAAACCTTCCAAAACTAAGTGATTCATATTTCAATTTGGAGTTAGTTGATAGAAACCAATTGACTTTTTTTTCCATATTAGAGTACTTGTGGGTTTACAAAACAATCATGCATAAAATATAGGATTCCCATATATCACCCTACCACTACCACCTTGCATTGGTGTGGAACATTTGTTACAATTGATGATAGCATGTTTTTATAATTGTACTATTAACAATTGTCCATGGTTTAACTTAGGGTTCAATGTTTGTGTAGGGAATTTCCATAGATTTTTTATTTTAAATTTTATTCTGTCTTACTTTAACATTTCCCCTTTTAATCATATTCAAATATATTTCAATGCTGTTAATTATGCTGAAAATGTTGTGCTACCATTATCACCATCCTTTCAAATTGGAACCCTGTACATTTTAAGCTTTATTTTCCCATTCTTTATCTCCATGCAGTCCTCCAGTAACCTTTATTCTATATGTTGACTATGACTTGGGATATTCTCAATTCAGTGATATCATACATTACTTGTCATTTTGTGTTTGGTTTATTTCACTAAACATGATGTCTTTAAAGTTCTTCCATGTTGTGTCATTTATCAGGATTTCATTCCTTTTTATGGCTGAATAATATTCCATTGTATGTATATGCCACATTTTATTTATTCATTCATGGGTTGATGGACACTTGGGTTGCTTCCATCTTTTGACAATTGTAAAAAATGTTGCTATGAACACAGTACACAAACATCTGTTCGAGTCCCTGCTTTCAATTCTTTGGGATATATACCCAGTACTGGGAATGCCAGGTCATATGGTAGTTCTATACTTAGCTTTCTGAAGAACCACCAAACTGTCTTCCAAAGCAGCTGCACCCATTTTACATTGCCACCAGCAATGAATAAGCGTTCCTATTTCTCCACATCCTCTCCAACACTTGTTTTCTGTTTTGTTAATAGCAGTCATTCGAATGGTTGTGAAATGGTATCACACTGTGGTTTTGATTTACATTTCCCTGATAGATTATGATGTTGAGCATCTTTTCATGTGCTTTCTGGCCACTTGTGTATCTTCTTTGAAGAGGCCTCTATTCAAGTCTTTTGTCCATTTTCTACTTGAGTAGTTTGTATTTTTGTTGTTAAGTCAAAGTATTTCTTTTTTTTTTTTTTAAGATTTATTTAATTATTTCTCTCCCCTTCTTCCCTGCCCCGGTTGTCTGTTCTCTGTGTCTATTTGCTACGTCTTCTTCTTTGTCCGCTTCTGTTGTTGTCAGCGGCACGGGAATCTGTATTTCTTTTTGTTGAGTCATCTCGCTGTGTTGGCTCTCTGTGTGGGCGGTGCCATTCTTAGGCAGGCTGCACTTTCTTTCACGCTGGGCAGCTCTCCTTACAGGGTGCACTCCTTGCACGTGGGGCTCCCCTACACAGAGGACACCCCTGCGTGGCACGGCACTCCTTGTGTGCATCAGCACTGCACATGGGCCAGCTCCACATTGGTCAAGGAGGCCCGGGGTTTGAACCATGGACCTCCCATGTGGTAGACGGATGCCCTAACCACTGGGCCAAGTCCACTTCCCAAAGTATTTTTTTTATATATTCTGGATAAACCCTTATTGGATATGTGCTTTCCAAATATTTTCTCCCATTGTGTAGGTTGCCCTTTTACTTTCATGATAAAGTCCTTTGTAGCACAAAGTTTTTTATTTTGCTGAGGTCCCATTTTTCTATATTTTCTTTTCTTGTTGGAGCTTTGAGTATGAAGTCTTAAAAATTATTGCTTACCACAAGTTTCTGAAGATGTTTTCTTATGTTTTCTTCTAAGAGTTTGATGGTTCTGACATTTATATTTAGGTCTTTGATCCATTTTGAATTGCTTTTGGTATAATGTGTGTGGTAGCAGTTCAATTTTTTTTTTTTTTGCAAATGGAGATCCAGTTTTCTGAGCACCATTTATTGAAGAGACTTTTCTTTCCCACATGAGTGGTCTTTTCCCCCTTGTCAGAGATCAGTTAGCCATAAATGTGAGGGTTGATTTCTGAACTCTCAATTTAATTCCATTGATCTATATGCCTGTCCTTGTGATGTTACCATGTTGTTCTGATATCTGTGACTTTGTAATAAACTTTAAGAACATATAGTGCGAGTAGTCCAAATTCATTCTTATTTCTCAAGATGTTTTAGACTATTTGGGGCTCCTTGTCAATTTCACCAAGTTCTCTGCAACTTTAAAACTAGATTGCCTTTCCTCTAGTTTCCAATAATACTTTCATAATTTCCTCTAAGGCCTCACTGGTAATAACTTTAGGGCCCATATTCCTACCAACAGTCTCTTCAAAGCAATGTAGGCCTTTTTTATCCAGCATCTCACAATTCCTCCAAAAAATATCCCTTACCAATTTATAAAACCATTCCAGCATTTTTGGTAATTGTAAGCAGCACAACCCCATTCTCCTGGTACCAATTTCTGTGTTTGTTTTCAAAAGGACTGCCAATGCAAAGTATCAGAAAATGTGTTGGCTTTTATAACAAGATGTATTTGGGGTAAAAGCTTACAGTTCTAAGGTTGTGAAAAGTCCAAATCAAGGCACCATCAGAAATGCTTTCTCACCAAAGTCAGCTACTGTTGATCCTGGCATGTTGCCAGGTGGTGAAACAAGAAGGTCACCAATCTCCACTGAGGTTTCAGCCTTCCCCTCTTGCTTCCCCATCTCCTCTTGAGCTGTTCTGTGAGTCCAGTCTCTTGGGGGCATTATGCTTAAGTAATCCTCTCTCTTACATTGCAGATGGAGAATCAAATATGGCAATGTATTAGTGAGGTTTCTCTAGAGAAATATAACCAACAGGAGATATCTGTAAATAGTATGAGATTTTATAAAATTATCTCATATGATCATGGGGATGCACAAGTCCAAATTCTGTAGGGCATGTGCTAACCGGGGTCTTGATAGAAGGTCCTTGATGAGTTCCCCAGGAGATGCCAAATCTCTGAATTAGAGATGGGAATTCTCTCTCTGAATGCTTTCAAGACCTTCAACTGATTGGATGAGATGTCACTCATTGCTGATGACAATCTCCTCAGTTGATTGTAGATGAAACCAGTCATCTATGTAATCAACTCACTAATGATTAAAGTCCATGAAATGCCCTTTTATTACAATTAGCTTGGTGCTTGCTTGACCAAACAAATGAGCACCATTACCTGGCCAGGTTGACACATTAGCCTACCACAGCTGGCTTTCTCTTTCTGTGTCTCTCCATGTGAATGAGTCCTGTTATATCAGACCCAGCAAGAGGGCAAGAACTCAACATGAATCATGTCCCATTGATATAATCCAGTCAAATGGGCCTCACACCCAAAAGAATGGATTAGTTTAAAACATAATCTTTTGCTTTATGGAATTCACAAAATTCAAACTGTCACAAAGAGTATGTTGTTCAATTTCTGCATATTTGTAAGTTTCCCATTTCTCCCTATGTTATTGATTTCTAGCTTTGTTCTGTTGTGCTTGTAGCAGTTTGATATAGTTATGAATTCCAAAAATAGATATTGGATTATATTTATAATCTGGTCTATTACTGGGCATGATTGTGTTATGTTAGGGCTTTGATTGTGCCACATCATTAAGGTGTTGGCAAAGGACACATCATTAGGACATGGCAAAGGACAGAGTTGGAGCTTTTTAATGCAAATGTTCTTAATGTTGGAGTTTTGATGTTGGGGTCTGATGCTGAAGTCTTAAACTGGAGCACTGGGGAGAGACAGAACCATTTGCCTGATAGTCTACAGCTGATCTTGCGGAGAGAGGCAAAGCCTAGAGAGCCTTATAATCTACAGCTGACCTTGTGGAGAAAACAGAGGAGCTGAGCCCAGAGGAACCCAGGAAGCCTGAACCCTAGCAGATGTTGGCAACCATCTTGCTCCAACACATAAAAATAGGCTTTGGTGAGGAAAGTAACTTATGCTTTATGGCCTGGTATCTGTAGGCTCTGACCCCAAATAAATACCCTTTATAAAAACCAACCGATTTCTGGAGTTTTGCATCAGCACCCCTTTGGCTGACTGATACATGGCTGGAGAATAAACATTGTGTGATTTCAACATTTTTTAATTTATTGAGACTTGTTTTGTGACCTAACATACAGTTTATACTGGAGAATGATCCAAGAGCACTTGAGAAGAATATGTATTCTTTTTTGTTGGATTCAGTGTTCTACGTGTCTGTTAGGTCTAGTTGGTGTAGAATATCATTCAAGTCTTATATTTCCTTATTGATCTTCTGACTAGATGTTTTATGCATAATTGAAAATGGTGTATTAAAGTCTCCTACTATTAATGTAGAACTGTCAATTTCTCCCTTTAAATTTGTCAGTATTTGCTTTATATATTTTGGGATTCTGCTGTTAGGTGCATACATATTTATAACTGTTATATATTCTTGTTGAATTGTCCCCTTTATCAGTGAATAATGACTGTCATTGCCCTTCAGAATTGTTTTTGACATAAGGTCTATGTTATCTGATATTAGTATAGCTATCCCTGCTCTCTTTTGGTTACTACTTGCTTGGTATATATTTTTTCCTTTCTTTTACTTTCAACCTACTTGTTTCTTCGAATTTAAGATGAGTCTCTTTCAGACAGCATTTAGTTGTTCATGTTTTTTATCCATTCTGTCCATCTGACTTTTGACTGGAGAATTTAATTCATTTACATTTAAAATCACTACTGATAATGAAGGACTATCTTCTGCCATTTTTCTATTTAGCTGCTGTATGTCTTATACCTGTTTCATCCCTCAATTCTTCCATTAATACCTACTTTAAATTTATTTGATTTTTTGTGTTGTACCATATTGAGTGCCTTCTCTTTGCTATCTGGATATATTTTTCATCTATTTTCCTTGTGGCTACCATGAAGTTAAAATTTAACATCCTAAATATATTAATATATAAAAATCATATTTGGTTAGATAACAACTGATACATATTTAGTTTTCCTATACCCCTTAGGCCCCCCACCTTTTGTAAATTTACTACTGCTTATATTTTTATACATTATATATCCCAAACCATAGACTTATTATTACTTTTTATACATTTACATTTTAGCACCTATAGGAAGTAAGAAGTGGAGTTACATACCAAACAAAATACTACAATAATATTGGCATTTATAATTACGCCAATGGTTATGTTTACTGCAGGTCTTTATTTCTTTCTGCCACTCTGATCTGCTGTCTAGTGTCCTTTCCTTTCAGTCTGAAGAACCCTCTTAGATATTGCTTGTAGGGCAGGTCTAGGGGTGGTGAACTCCCACAGCTTACATTTATCTGGGAATGTCTTTATCTCCCTCTCATATTTGAAAGAAAGTCTTGCTGGATATGAGATTTTTGGTTGGCAGGTGGTTTCTTTCAGCACTTTAAGTATTTCAACCCATTGCCTTCTTGCCTCCATGGTTTCTGAGGAGAAATTGGCACTCACTCTAATTGGGACTCCCTTGTACATAACATGTTGCTTTTCTCTTGGAAACTTTCAGAAATCTCTCCGTGTCCTTGGAATTTGATAGTGTGATCAATATATGACAGGGTATATCTTTCTTATTTTTATCTTGTTTTTTGTTCTCTGTGCTTCTTGGTTATTGATACTAATATCTTTTGCTAAGTTTGGGGTAGTTCTCTGTCATTATTTCCTTGAATATTCCTTCTGGTCCTCTTTCTTCTCCGTTTGGGACACCCTAGTATATATACATTGGTACACTTGATAGTCTGAGAGATGTCTTAGGCTACTTTCACTATATTGTTGTTGTTCTGTTCCTCTGCCTGACTCACTTCTTCAAGTTCATTAATTCTTTCTTCTGACAGCTTCCATCTGCTCTTGAAATCCTCCCATTCATTTTTCATTCCAGTTATTGTGGTCTTCAACTCCAGTAGCTCTGTTTGTTCCTGTAAAATTTTCTATCTCTTTACTAAGAGTCTCATATTGGTCATCCCCATTCCTGATATCTGTAGTTCTTTTTCTATATTTTCCTGGAGCATTTTTAATATCAATGCTGGTATTGGAGCAGCATATTTAATATGCTGGAGCATTTTTAATATCATTTTTAAAGGCTTTGTTTGTTATGTCCATATTCTAGTCTTCTTTGTTGGTATTTTCTGGATTTTTATCCTCTTCTGGTAGATGGGCCATCATTTCCAGTTTATTTGTTTGTCATCTAGTCTTTTATCACACACTGTACATTTTAATATCTTAAAGTGTTATCTCTGGGATTTATTCTCTGAGATGTCTGTTTCCTGATTTTGTAACTACTTAGTGATAAGCCAGATTTTCTTGAGCTTCAGCCCTCCTATTAGGAAAGTCTGTCCGAGGCGAATTCAGTATGCATGGTTTTTCCCTGTCTTTCTAGGTCTTTACTTTTTCCTGGACTTTTGCTTGTTAGTTTTTGTTTTTGTTTTTGATGGTCCCCTGTTTACAGGAATTTGATTGTCCCCCTTATTTCCCAGGAGACAGACCTCCTTCTCTTGGGTGTTTGAAGCCAGTAAGACTTTGCCCCAGGTTTTCCACCTCCTCTCATTGTCTCAAGCTGCTTTTGCCAGGAAGGCAAATTCTGGGAGGATGGGTGCACTGTTAAGGGCTTCACCAAAATCAGTCAAAACAGGGCTAGCGACCCACTAGGGGATGCAGACCATCTCCACCATGCTCTGAGGAAGGAATCAGAAAGGGCACCAAGAACTTCTAGCATGGTTCCCCAAAGCTGAGCTTTCTTGATCTGCCCAGCAAATGTGGCCCTTCAACTAACTGTGCCCTATTGCCCTAGGAAGAACAGCATCCCTAAGTTTCTACTGCCACCACCCCTGGCCAGAGCAGCTTGAAACCATAGTGGCTGCTCCCTTTGTCTGGGGCAGGTTGAAACAGTAGCTGCCACTGCCTTTGTCTGAGGTAGGCTGCTCTCAGAGTTGGGCCTCCATAATCTGAAGTCACTAATCAAAAGCCATGATGGGAGTAGATTTGGCTTAAGCAGTTGAGCTCCCACATGAGAGGTCCTGGGTTTAGATCCCAGTGCTCCCTGAAAAACAACTGACAACAAGCAAAACAAACAAAAAACCAACTCAGGGAAGCCAATGTGGCTCAGCTTCCAACATATGAAGTCCCAGATTCAATCCCTGGCCCCTGGTACCTCAAAAAAAAAAAAAGCCATGATCAGTGATTGGCTGTGTCCACCCTTGGTCTTGGGGAAGAGGATTTTTATGTCCCTTTTTGTCACAAACAAGCCAGCCAGGTTCTGGACACCACAACAGCCTGCTGTAAGAGTGGGAGACGGGTGTTGGTAGCCATTGTGCAGAAAGAGCAATTTACTGTTCTTTACCATAATTTACCAGCATCTTCCTCCCATTCTTCCCTGGATGCTGTATAGTGTTCTCCTGGCCTCTAGTTTCAAAATAGTTGTTTCAGACAGTTCCTTCCTTATTAAGAGTTGTTCTGGTGGAAGGACTGAGTCCTGGAGCTCCCTACTCCACTATCTTCCCATAATGCCAAAGCCAATTGAATTTTGAAAAAGTTTGGCCAAAGATGATAATTTTGGTTTTGAACTATTCTTTCTATATCAATTAAAGATTATATGTCTATTGATATTATCTGTGATTTGTGGCAATGAAATCATATTGTTAGCATACAGACTCATAATTTGCCTTCTATTTTCATTGTATCAGTACATATATTTCTTGTTCATCTATACATTATTTCACTCAGTAAAATTATAACTTAAAAATAGTAGAGAATAGAATAAAATCTCTTTTGTATCCCTCAAAGTTATCATCTATCATAGATTGTGCCCATATTTTTATAGCAGCTTAGGATACAGGTTGAATACGAAAAACATTGGATGGCTTTCTATTATATTATTTCCGTTATAGGTCAAGTATAAATAAAAAATCCAAAGGAGTTGTAAATAGTCACATTATTCTAGAGATCTTTCTGTAAGGTGTTAAAGGTAAAACTATCAATTCTGAAGTACTGAAAACCCAAATTTATCTCAAAATTCATGCTAGCTACTGAGTTAATGTTTAGTTTCTAGAAAGAAAGCTGGCATTAAAAATTGGAAGAAATTTCCAAAACCAGTAAAGGACACATAGATTTTAAAAACTCAGTCAAACCCAAGTAAGACAAATATGAAGCAATGAATGGCCATACTGTTGAAAACCACAGGCAGAAAGAAAATCTTAATAGAAGCCAAAGAGAAAAAGACATGTACCTATAAAGGAGCAGCAATAAGTTTATGGCTAATTTCTCAGTAGAAATTATTAAAGCCAGGAGACAATGGAATAACAAGAATGCATATAACAGAATTCCATAACCAGTGAAAATATATTTTAGACTGAAGGAAAAATCTTTTTCAGAAACACACAAAAATGAATTTGTCATTATTAGGTAAGCACCAAAGTAAGTTTGGAAAGGAAACATGAAAAAGAGTTCTTCAGGCAAAAGAAAAATCATCCTGGATGAATACATGGAAATGTGGAGAAAAAAATAAAGAACACCAGAAAAGAGAAATATGTGAGCAAATATAAATAAATATAAATGAGTTTTCAAAACAATAACTGTAATATTTTCTGGAGTTTAAAATATATGTAAAACTAACATGAATGAGAAAAATAATGCTTTACAGGAGGAAAGTAATTGTTCTAACAGTATTGGGGGTGTGATAAAAGTCATAGTCTGTTTTGACTAATAAATCAAAATTGGAGTAATTGCTAGGGAAACCATCAAAAACAATAAAGAATATATTAATCAAAGAAAAAATGTAATAATAAAAATATCCTAGTGGAGTGGGTATAGTTCAGTGGATGAGCCCCTACTTCACATGTACAAGGTCCTGGGTTCAATCCCCAGTACCTCCTTTAAATATATATATATATATATCCTATTGATCCAATAGAAGGTAAGACAGAATTTTTGAAAAATAACATAAAACAGATAAGCCAAATAGAAAACAAATAATAGAAAGTGGATAAAAACTCAATTATATCAGTAATTACACTAAATATAAATAGACTATATTCTCCAAGTAAAGGACTATGATTGTTAGGCTGCATAACAATATGGATTCTCAAAGCATTTATTTTTTATTTAATTTGAAGGTTCTAATATCAAGAGCTACAAGAAAACGTTTTATTTTGTCCCAAACTTAGAGGCTCTAGTTCCTATTATGTTTGAGGTAGTTGATCTAGGATTAAAAATTTGGGAGACAACATATATACCTAAACAAACATAGGAAAATTATATTGATCTGATTTAGCAAATGTTAAAAAATTCTAAGATGCCTAATTGTATCTAATTGCTTGCCTTTCTTTAAAACTTAATCTAATGTATTATGTTTTATAAACAGAGGAAAAAGTCAATAATTCAAAAATTTTTGATGAACTGTGCTATTTTCTGGGAACTTAGACTAAGCATATATTCATTAAAGGAAGCTATGTTCTTGCCAACTTGAAGAAGAAGAAAAAAACTGCAGTGAGAAAAGCACTTTCTGACTTGAGATTTTCCTTGAAGAAAATGTCTCTATCTCTCATAGCACTTCATCTGTCACTTTTTCTATCACTTCTTGATCAGACATATCTCTGCCAAGGGATAAGAACTGGATGTCTTCCAAGGGGGTCATGGGGAAGAGACAGAGGGAAGTTGAGAGAAGGGCTTACTTCTTCCTGATACAGAAGGGTACATCAACTCTAGTATTCCAGGTTTAAGCTTCCCCCACAATTATGGAAAGGACACACACATATTTTTCCAGCCAACTTCATATCTGTCAAGGCCAGAGCCTAGTATCACACAGGAGCTATGCAAAAGAGAGAGTGAAAAAGAAGCCACTAAGTGCTTTGCTGGCTGTCTAGTTGGAGGCTGCTGCCAGGACAAAATCCTCTCAAGACATTCTTTTAATTATGACTTTAAACAGGAGACTAGAGAACTAAGTCTATAAACATTGGGCATTAAACCCAAAGAAGATTCCGTTTGGTGTCTCAGAGAAAATGGAACTTTGTCATGCCTTATTAAATAGCCTTTAGGGTAACAAATAACTAGAGTAGAGAATGATGGGGAGCAGCCTGATCCTTCTGAAAATGTTCTGTACCTTGATGAACATGGGTCTAAGGAATTTAAAGAAAAGTACTGAAAAGGGCATTTCCTTTTCCCTGGCAACTCCTCAAAGGTAGAGCTCCAGGAAAAATCACAAAGGAGCTGTTTTTCTGAATTTGGCAGGTGTGACTCCTTACATGGAAATGATTGTGTTGGTAAGACTGGATTATTCTGGTTAATTGGCTGGACTTGTTATCTGAAATCTCCGTATTGCCTCACTCCTAAGTCATTTTATTGTATGCTAATTTCTTGAAAATCAGTAATCCCTGTAACATAAAAACCATATGGTTTCATCTTTATTTGGTTATTCAAGGAACACACCACAATCTTGCAATGCCTCACAGACAGACGTCATCCTGAACAACAGTTATCAACAGACCAAGAAAGAAAATATGGTTACTTATGTTTCCAAAACATTTGCTTAATTAATTTTGCATGAGTGTAAGTTAATCATAGTTTATTCAAATCTAATGGAATGGCTGTGTGCACCAGGCACTTTCTTCCACATTATATAGTCTTTTGGGTAGATTTTGTTATTCCAGTAATGCCAATGAGGTAACTGAAGCTCAGGAGGGTTGTACTCTCTATTTAAGGCCACATACCAGGAAAAAGGGTTTGAATCAGGACTTCTGAATCTAAGTTCAGTGTTCTTTTCACCACTCCTCTTGATAGTTCACAATCTTTATGTTTGTCATTTATTATAAGCATAAATAATAGTAACAATAAACTAGAAAGTGACACCCCTATGCATCTTTCTATTCTCTGCCAGATGAGTTTATTCCATGAATGAATTCCTGAGACATTCTTGAAAAATGAAGTCTGAAATTCCAAAATAAGTTTATTGTCACTACAAGTTAACTATACAAAATAACAGTGATGATAAAATAGAATGAGGATTTAAGCAAGGAACTCTGATTTGGAGTTTTCCTGTTTCCCTTTAAATTTTAATAATCAGAAATTTAATTGAGGAAGGAAGCAAGGCCAGGAAGCACCTAAATGTGGGTTTTTTTGTGTGTGAGCATGTGTGTGAGTGTGAGTCTCTCGGTATTTATCAAGGTCATCAATTTAAGGCTCATAAGCCAAGGGCAGATTGTAGTGATGGTTAAGGTAGGAGGCAACTGGAAAAACAAACTGGAACTGCTGAAGGAAAGATGGCTCAAGGCTCAGCTTTTCCTGTAATGAGGCAAGTGAATTTAGCATTTGTGAAAATTTCCAGTGCTGGTTGGAGTCCAGTGGGACCCAGGGTATTCATTTGACTTGCCTCTGCCACCTCCTTGCTCTGGCGCGGACACAAATTGCCAGGTGCAGCATGCACCATGCTGAGGCCCATGCCCCTCTGTCCTCATCTGCCCCCTCAGAAGAGGTGCCCCTTCTGAGCTGCCCTGAAGGGCGCCTGCCAGCCGTGCTGCCAGGAAATGCAGGCACCAGACAGAGCCAGTTCAATGAGACTGGGAAAGAAGACCCATGCCCTTAAGGACAGGGAAGAAGGGGAGGGGGCACAATGGAGGCAATACATGGAGTCCTCCAAGAGTCCAGCTGCTCTTTCTCACCTCCCCAAGACACCACCACCCACACAGATCTTTTCTGCACTGTGTTATCCCAGGACTATCTAATCACACAACTAAAAGGGTTCTCAGATACCACCTAGTTCAACCCTATTTTATTGATGGGGGAACTAGGGCCCAGAGTAAAGGAGACCTGAGTTTCCTGTGGTCACACTGAATTGGTCAAGGCCTGGGAATCAAGATGTGAGGTTCTACTCTTCCGATATGCCAATGTTTTTGCTCTACAATTCTGACAAGACTGAACTGCTTTGCCACTCTCTGCCTACTCTTAATATTGTTTAGTTCATAAGAGCTGAGCCTGCAGCACTCTACTCCTTCATTCAGCAAAATCATCAACCACCTCTCTGGACCAGGTATGCCCTGTGCTTGGCACAGCAATGGACAGAGTCCCTGCCCTTACAGAGTACACCTTCTAGTAGTGGAGCTTACACTCTCATGGGGTCAACACCCTCAGCTTCCTTCAACATCTCCTACCTCCAGTCATTCATTTGTTCATTCATTCATTCACTCGCTTAATGAATATTTTCTGAAAACCCACAGTGGGATCATTTCCTTGCACACACTTTACTTACGTCTTGTCCCATTCAAATCTCCCAATACAAAGTATTCTTGGTATTTGTTGGAATAGCAATTCTATTCATTCTCCTCAGGACTTTGAGTACATTGGCAAAACCTCTTAAATGTTTCCCGTACTCCTTTGCATGTCTAAGGGAAAGGGGTTCCTGGCTTTTCCCATTTTTTTTAGGCCCAAACCAGCAGGGGGTGCATGTTGAATGAATTAGTGCTGATTTACGTGTAAGAGAAGCAGATATGAATGAACACATAAGATGTGCCACAGACACCCAGGACAGAAAGTATGTGGTGGTTTCAGGTCTCTAGTGACATTCCCACTAAGAGCTAAAAATGCAAAAATCAGGCTGTAGGCCAAGGATGGACAGCACTGCCAGAGAGGAATCCACATTCCCCAGGGAATAAGACATGGCTCCTGCTGGCAGGTGAGAACCAGTGAGTGTCCTACTTCCTTTTTATAAATCTCAGGCAGTGACATAAGGCTGTCCATTTGTTCTATTTCAGCAGCAGTTTACCTGGATCTATATTCTCTTTTCTTCATTTTAAAATTAATTATTTTCTTTTCTCCCAGAAAATCAAAGGAATCTGCATTACTATATATGAGCCTATGTCCTTAAGAAGCCATAGTAGATTCTGCTACAATTTAAAAAAAAAATTTTTTTTTTAAACAAGAAAAAGTATATGTCTGGTCACTTTCATTTTATCTTAAAGCTTGGGCTTTGGGGGTCAGTCAGGCCTGGATTTAAATCATGATTCTCCCACTTAATAACTGTGTGGTTCACCATCTTGATACTTAGTTTTTTTCTGTTTGTTTTTTGTTCTCTCTCATATACAAATTGAGGATGATGACTATCCTGTACATTTGTACTTGTCCAGTGTATCAGTCATGGTTCAGCTAGGAAATCAGAGCCACTATAAGCATTATGAGAATAAGGGGTTTTACTAAGAATTAGACTTTTGCAAATGAAGGAGGCACTCAGACACGAAGGGAGGTATTGAAGGATTGGGGAATTGGTCACTAAATTGTCTGGATGAATTACTGATATGGGAGGACAAGTTGGAGCTTGCAGGCAAATCTGAGCAGCTAAGCACATAGAGCAGCAAAAGTGGGACTGCTGGGGGAAGTTTGTGGGACTATGGAAACTGCTGTGTTTTGAGGGTCTGCAGCTAAGTGCTTAATGGTAGGCCTGAGCTGCTGGTGGTCAGAAGGATCAAAAGTGGAGAAGACAAGCTGGACAAATGGAGAACTCGCTGGAACCCTCTGTGCCTATCCATGCTACATCTGGCGATGACAACATTTTGAAAGGAGTAGCTTCTACTTAACTCTTGCCTTTCACTTCTCCTACTGGTTCCTCATTTGGCTAACTCTAACCTGACGCTAAATAGGAAAGGGATTCTTGGAAACTTAGTTGTCAGCCTCAGACAAATAAAATATCACCCAGTATCCTTTTACCCTTCTTCTGTAACTGCATTTCAAATTCACTTTGGAAACCAGCCCTCCCACTCACAGTCCACGTGGTTGAGTGGGGCTTACTTCAGCACTGCCTCCTTCCTCCCTTCCCACACTCCCCTGCCACTGAGCCACAGGAATGGACATGGGACTCAGGCCTGGTCAAATGAATACCACATACCTATGGGCACAGTGATTGACTTAGGGATGGATGTGTAACCCAATCATACCTAACGAGATTCTGTTCTGGAAATTTTTCAGAACCATAGGAAGAAAATATCCCTCTTTTCCATTGGGCTTAGGATATAAATGTGGAGCTCCTGGTGGTGAACATGCCATCAGGAAAGGGCTTGTCTGAGACTACAGCCAAGCCAGGAAAGCCAGCCTAGAGGAAGAAGGTGAGACCAAGTGCTCCTGGCATCCTATTGATCACAGAGATCTGGAAGTCAAGGCGTAGCTGGATTCAATGCCAATCAATTAGGCTGATGTTTAAATTAGTTTGTTTATTTAAGAGATTATCACTTGCAAATGAAAGCATCCAGACTAATAACGCAGAGTTAATTGAAGATTATTATTATCTCATAAATTTCCACTGACAGGCATCTCTCTTCTATATGTCATGCAAAGTATATTCAGGATAGTTCTGCCAGGAGGCATCAAACCATAGAACAGGACCTCAGAAGGTCCCTTTCTATCGGTTGGCCTACAAAAGCTCGGCAGCCATGATTGACAGGCAAAAATGGCTGAATTGGAGCCAATGCTCTCACAAAGAAACAGGAAGAGAGCTAACTTAGGAGGCTGATCTCATCCCCCAGTGCTCGGCATCCCACTGCCCTTTTCATCATCATGGTTTCTTCCTGACCCTGAAGATGCCTCCTCAGGGGTCTCTGCCTCTATCTCACTTAGATCCACTAACAAGGAATATGAGAAGGTCTACTCAAGCCTCCAAACAGTTTGGATTTCTCTGAAAAGAGATCCTATTTAGACCCACATCCTTCAGAACACTCTGAATGAGGGACTGGAGGGGCTCAGAGGAGAAGCGTTAGCATGGTTAAAAGACGGTACGTGACTTTTCCTCATGTTTTCTATTAGAACTGGGATTAGCCACACTTGGGAAGGAATGACTTTGTAGCAACTGATCTCTGGCTCTCGATAAAATGAGAAATTAAGATGCAGGGAAGAGTGACCAGCTAGTTAATCATTCAAAGCATATTTATAAAGTCCACAGAGTACATAGCCATATAGCAGCTGTTCTCTATCTCTTCTGGGTTTTAATAATACAACACGTGGCCTTTAAAGTAATCATTTGCAAGGACTTCTAGATAGTGAGCACAGTTTAATAGCATTAGATAAATAATGAAAGTCACTTAAATACCCTCTCTGGAAAATGTTAGAAACTCATCTCCAATGGCTTAGTGTTACAGGGGTGGAGCAGATGCCTTTCACAATTTAGTCCAGAACAAGGGTACTATTTTTTTCTAAGGTAATTCGTCACTTTCCATGCATCCAGCGACATGAAGTAGCCATGGTATCAGTATAGCAAAGAGACATTGGACTTAGAATGTTTATTCCTTTTACTTCTAGCCCAGCATCAAGATTCTCCTCTCTCTCTTTCTCTTTTCCCCAACCCCCTCATCATCACCCCTAATTTCAGCCATTTTAAAACCCTCCCCAAAATGGTTCTCGTAAGTGACATTTGTTTTATGTCTACAATAGAGGTTCAAATTAATATTTATATAGGTTTAGTCCCACCATTAAAGTAAGGTTACTGTAAACAGGTTTTGAAAATGATGCCTAACCATGCCTTGAGATCCCCTCCGCCTGCACCCCCCACACACACACACTCCAAGAGCACAAGAGCCTATTTCCATGAGGGGCTGAAAAGTCTCCTGAAAAAGAACCCATCAGAATGGATGAGTTTGGAAAAAGAAGTCTTGCCAAATAATCAAGCCCTGGAGTTGCAGGGCAGGAAGGATTTTAAATGCAGCCTGGCGACTAGGAGCAGAGCTGGCAATTTTTAGCAGCCTCAGAAGTGGTGTCCAGCAGAGGTGACAGTACCCAAGGGGCTGGCAGTCCCCAAGAGAAGCAGTGGAAGTCACAGCGGACCTCTGTGGGAGCTGATCAGACCTGATCAAGAATACATGCGAATTTATCAGCTGGGAGCTTCGGTGGGGGTGGCAGGCAGCAAGAGGCACACCTCTCACCACATTTGCCTGCCCTGAAGGGTAAAATCTAGAGAACATCGCTATACTTATACTTTTGTATGTGTTACCACAAAGCCTATCTGCTTCACCTCTTATTCCAGCATGACTGTGGTGACCATCATCCCACATCACCTCATCTCAGACAGCATTGCTGCTCCTTCCATCTTCAAGCCCTGAAGCTTCTCTGTCGTCACAATGCAGGATGCCTGTGGCAAGCCCACAGCACTTCTCACGCACAAGCCCAGAGACCTGGGGAGTTAACCCTGTGGTGCAGTCCACCCACGGCCAATGGGAAATGGGAGCTAATAGATAAAAGCCCTTGGTCCCTGAGTGGACAGTTCTAAGATGCTATGCTAGTGGCCTAGGACTTCAGTAAGAAAGTGCCACAGTCAGTGTGATGTAAAACAGGAGAAATTTATTGTCTTCAGAAGTCTGAAATGATGGTATCAGCAGGTCCATGTGCCCCCTGAAATTTGTAGGCGAGAATCCTTCCCTACCTCTACTAGCTTCCGATGGACTGTCAGTAATCCGTGGGCTTCAGTGTCTGTCTCAGGTGCCACATGGATTTCTCCCCTCTATCTGTCTGTCTGTCTGTCTGAGTCTGATTCTCTCCTTATAAGGACACCAGTCATGTTGGATTAGGGCAACTTAACCCAGTGTGGCTTCATCTTAACTATTAACATCTTCAAAGACTGTTAATTCCAAATAATGCCATTGTCACAGCACTAGGGGTTAGGACTTGAATATTTCTTTTTGGGGAACACAATTCAACCCATAAAGGATATAATTCGTAAAGTTTCTCAGAAAGTCCTAAAGTTCAAGCAACCAATCACTTCTAGTGGTGACCAATTAATAATGTCTTTGGATTGACTCTCCCTCCTTCCCAGTTCATTTGTCTTGTCCTAGGATTACATTCCTGAATGAACCGTTTACATATCTGTCTTGTCTCAGACTCTGCTTTTGGAGGAATCCAGAAAAACAATCTGTTAGTTTGAGTTAAGTGTTTCTCTACAATGGTCTTGAAAAAATAGACCTTGAAAACAGAATGACCTATGTACACATGTTTGAAGTTTTCCCCCTTCCCTATCATCTCCTTTGTGCTTTGCTCTGACCTCCATCTTCCAGAGTTCCAAGACATGGAGAGCCAGCACTGCCACAGAAGTGGTTCAGTTGTGTTTTAAATGGTTCACCAACTTGTAACATCAATTGGAACCTAGGGGAATGCACTTGGAGGCCAAGAAAAAAAATGTTAGCTAACAAATATCATGGAATAAGGCTCTGGGGTAAGAAAAATATATACAACTGGTAAAAGTGTATTATCAATTTATAGTCCTTCCCTGGTACTGTAGAGTTGGAGTTAGAGCTTCTCTCTGTCAAGATTTTTCACAGCTAAGGGATTTGATGACCAGTTGGCCAATCTGCCCTTGTTGGGAGCTGCAAATAAGTGAAGAACTCAGGTATCCTGACTCCCTCCTTTTTTTAAGATGCAAGAAGCTGAAGGGTATGGATAAAGCCAAAGGTTTATTCATAGTGCCTCTGTTAATGACAATGAGGTTGCTATAAATAATAAAGTCAAGTGAAAGAGTATATTGACTCATTGGCTTATCAAATATTAGAGTTAGAAATCTAACCTCCTGTGAAAGCAGGAATCTGGTAGATAAGGGTCTCCAATTTAAAAAAATACACACCTGATTCAGGGAAACAAGTCACATTAAGTGCTAGTAGAATGCCAGTGCAAATGGACTGAGTTCATGAAATCAGATCCCACTTTTCTCCACTGATCCCTCCTACGTTCATCCTGCCTTCTCTGTTTGGTGACCCACTCACAACATTCCTGGCTCTAGGTCCTTCTGTGTCACTCCTCAGTTTACTGCCTGCATCTCTTTTCTTGGCACAGGACGTCCTAAGGCTGCTATCCCAGTAGCAGATGCCACTTGGAATGGTTCAGTTCTCAGGCATGCCCCCTTCCCTGGCCAAAGAGGACTTGAAAGGACAAACTCTCTGTACGTTACCCTTGGAGGGGGCTGCTTAGCTTCTGTTTGAGCAGCGCTAATGAAGGGGAGTAGGCTGCCTCACAAGATAACTGTGTGCTCTGTTAGAAACCTTTGTTTAGAAACTGTTCTTTTATTGCATCAACATCTACCTCACTGTAGCTTTTTTTGCACTAATTCTTATTTAGCCTAGAAAACAGGGCAGTCTGCTCCATGTCAAAGCTCTTCTGATAGTGGAAGGCAATTCTCAGATATATCCGCATTCTTCATTTCTCAAGACTAATATTCTCAGTCCCATCAAGCATTCCTCATACAATAGAGGGTCTAAGCATTACTCTGTTCCTTCATTCTCTCCTGTCTTCCATCTCCATCAAGCCCTCCTAAAGTGCTGTGCTCAGGAATGAACCCTTCCCTCCAGACACAGTCTGCCCCGTTCAGCTACCATCACATTTAATTTGTGGGTTAAGTAATTTCATAGGTCTTTATTTCATGAACCAAGTCCAAATGAGCTCTCTTGCCATAAATCATGTTTGGAACAAGGTGAGCAATAAGTAAAGAATTATACAAATGAATGTGGCCATTTGATATTATTTATGATTCCAAAAAGATATGTTATGTTTATAAATTGGTTTGTTCCTCTGGCCATGATACCCTTTGGCTGTATTAGATTCAGCTGAGATACCTTTGATTAAATAATGTTAAGATTAGGGCTTTGATTTGACCATGTCATTAGGGAGTGCAAGGTTGAGTCCCCGCCCCCACCTTGGTAGGTATATAAATGGATGCTCAGTCAAGAACACAAAAAAAAGACACAGCAGAGGAGAGAGCTTGGTTTTGACTCTGAAGCCTTGGGGAGAAAGGAACCATTCACCTGAGAGTTTACAGCTGACCTTGTGAAGAGAACAGAGCAGCTAAGCCCTATGACAGCCTATAGCTAAAATCAGAAGAAGCTGGACCCATGGAGACTTAAGAGGAAAGAGGAAGGCTGAACCCTCACCATCACCTGCCATCTTGCGCCAACATGTGGCAACAGACTTTCAGCGAAAAAATATCTCTTATGGTACCATGAGTTGAACTCTTTAGGGCTAATAACTATAAGCTTTTATCCCAAATAAATATCCTTTATAAAAACCAATAGATTTCTGGTATATTGCATTAGCAGCCCTTCAGCTGAATGAATAAAAAATGTTTTTAATGTATTAATACCTTATGTCTTGCTTTTGAACCAGATACAGTCCATACATACCCTGTACTTTACTAAAGGCACTTGCTTTGATAATTCATGACCATTATGATGTCATATGTCACCAGTCCCCATAGTATCTCTGCCAGTCTCCTCACCACTAAGAACCCTGTAGCCTTCAGATTTTTAAAAATCATAATTCTCACCACCTAGAAAAGTGAAAATCAGAATCATTTCAGACTCTAGATTCTAATTTTATGGAAATGAATAAGACCTTTCCTTCAAAATAGATTCTTGTGATAAAGAAAAAAAAAGCTGGTAATATATTCAGAATTTTAGTGAAAAGAACTGCATTTCATTTGAAAAATGGTGGTTGATTCCTGTTTACTTTCTTATTTATGAATTTGGGTGTAGTAGTGTTTAATAAAAATTATATAAATGATGCCTATAAAGCTAATGTATCATACTCTGTTCAAAGGACTGTCTTTTCTAACAAAATTGTGGAATGGAACTGGAAAGGAGTGATATGGGGCATCCACCAGTAATAAGGCACAGAGTCGGGAATGAAGTCAATGACAGTGTTTAAAGGACATTTGTGTTTAATCTCAAGAAATGTGCAACCGTAGTGGCAACAGAGAACAATACAAGGTACCTCGTACTTGGCTTGGATTAGATCACAAAGAATATGAAAACACCGTGGAGAAAGAAGTATGAGGATGGGTAGTAGAGGAGAAGGAAAGGAGGCCAAATTAAAGATGACATCTTTAATTCGTGCTCTGAAAGTGTGGGCAGACTATAAATAGAGAGCAGTATGCACATAAAAGATTACAATGTACTTTCTCATGGAGAGGAGGCTTCTGAGAGCCCTGCACAACACCCTCTTTGACCAGGCCTTGTTAGACAGCAAGTACATTTGGCCTCATCTGTTTGCCTCAGCACTGAGGCAAATAGACTGACAGCAGAGGCAAGCCCAAGGAGAGAGGGTTAAATGAACATCCTCCTGCCCAGTATCTGCTGTGAGGTCCAAGCTACACAAGATCCACACCTAGTTCTTCATGGGTGTGGGCTGAGAATTAATGTGAGCCAGGAAATTAGGCTTTCAGACCAGAGCAAAACAATGAAAGAGCATAGCTAGGTGAGGGCCTGAGTTCTAGAATGCAGATCCCACCTGGGCAGACAGTAATAACCTTTGTTCTTCAGTTCTGTTCTATCGTCCTATAAAGGCTGGTCCTTGTAGTCTTTCTCCTGGAATAGTCCAGATGGTTCTGGCTGTGCTGAAATAGAATTCAGGCTTGTGTGGGAGTGGCTGGTAGGTGATGCGCATGGGGGATTGTTGTGGGAAACTGGCTTACCTGTTCCTTATTGTAAAAGTTGCACCTGTTCTATTGTAGATATTGCCGTTGTTCTCTATTATTGTAGATGATGTTGCAGTTCTTATAGCAAACAGCTGCTCAGGAGTTTCCAATAAATACGAGGTGGAAACTAGGGTCAAGGCTCTCAGTTCCAGTAACTGTGAGTCCCCTGGTCCCATCTTTATCTCCTTTCTTATGTCTTTCTCTCTGTTCTTTATTTTGTAAAGTTCTACATTGCCTTTCCTTGGAGCCAACCTATCCCTGAGCTGATCTCAGCAGGGGATTTTGTTTGCATATGAAAGGGGAAGAATGAAATATATTCAAGCATTGGGCATTGGATGGAGAGTAGAGAGGAATAGACAGTGTCTAGTACCCTACCTGGTCTCATGGTCTATACTTGGTGAGATTAGAGGACATTTTCTCAGGAGTGCTCTTAGAAATATTTACAAGAGAATGAATGAAGTAAGAAGGGGTGGAAGGAGAGCTTGATCTGTAATGCAGTTGCAAAAGAGCCAATCCCACTGGGAGCTCTGGAGTTGGGATGTCCCTTCAGGGATGTTTGATTGAGGAAGGGGGTCCAGGCCTTTGGATACCAACATTGATCCATCACTGCATGCAGCCAGCCCCCAAAGAGGGCCAGTGACTTTAGGTAAGACAGCCAACCAGACTTAAAGACAAAGGACCTTAATGCATTCAGTTGTGGTCAATTCCTGGGGAGGCTCACAACATCGCCACGGCACATCTACAGTGTTATTGCATCACTCTTGCAATCCCACCTGTACCTCCACTTCTCCTATCTTCTTTATTGTTTCCCATTCACTGATGGGGCAACAGACAGGGTTTCTTAAGTCATCTCAACAGTATGGAGTACTTCATAGAGATCAGATCCAAAGAACAAATACCAGGTAAAGATTTTCATAGGAAGAGTTAACCTTTAAGAGAAAATACAGATATTTAAACAGGGGACAGCAAAACTTTCAGGGGTTAGAACTGACAAGGAGATGGAAGTACCTGTAAAGTCATTGAACAGTGGCCCAAACTTTAGGCGATGGATTTCTGCAGGTGAAAGAAAGGTGGCCCCTTCCTTTTTTTTTCTTAAAGAGAAGTTGCAGGTTTGCAAAAAAAAAAGTCATGCAGAAAATACAGAGCTCCTACATACCCACCCCCCATTATTAATATTCTGCATTCATGTGGTACCTTTGTTACAACTGATGGGAGAATATTATAATAATTGTACTATTAACTAAAGTCTGTAGTTTACATTAGGGTTCACTGTTTGTGCTGTCCAGTCCTAAGATGGTTGTTTTCAAATTTTTATTCTAGTAACACACACCACCTAAAATTTCCCTTTTTTTTTTTTCAATTCTCACAAAATTTAAGTGTATAAATTTAATGCAATTCCAATTAGAATACAGGTTTCTTGTAACTGAGAAAATTATCATTTACATGGAAAAATTAACTGAAATTAGCCAATAAAACAAATACAGGAAGGCACTTGCCTTATTATGAATACTAAAATATAATAAAACTAGTTAGAAAACTAATGTTAAAATTTCCCTTTTTAAGCACATTCAGAGATATCATTCAGTGGTGTTAATTACAAGTCCCTCCCTCTTTAAGACAGCCAGAGGCACAACTCCAGAAGCAAGTTTATGGAGAGTTGATTAGGATGCAAGTTTGAGAGGGGCTGAGACTCCTACAAAAACAACCACCTGCCAAACTCAAATTAAAACTCCTGTGTCTGGCACCAGAGATAACACATGTGCAGGCCAGTTTCAGCCTGCTAGTGGCCTAACTATAACCCTTGTTACCCACAATTTTCATTTTCCAGATAAGGATGAAAGTCTCTTCTAGCCATTCCGTGGGGTGCTCACACGTGTACAAACATGTGCTCAGGTACAAGCACTGGCAAGAATATTTATTTTTAACAGTGTTCTCAGAAAGGAAGACTCTTCATCCCTCTTAGGATCTAGCCTAGGTTCTTTCACTTTTGCCTCCTTTGATTACACAAGTTCCCTTCCTCTTGTCCTGCCTTTAACAAGGACAAAGACCACCTGCTCCGCTCCATCCATAGAGGAACTTGTGGTTCCCTCCTGTTGTCTAAAGCTCCTGGGAAGGAGGCCCCTAGCTCACATCATTTCTTTAGGCTTTGGAAACAGATGGGCTGGAAGAGACAGGTCGGCCCCACGTTTACGATGTGCTCATGGAGTTATTTATGGCCTGTTTATCCACTCAACAGGGAAACTCGCAGCTCCAGGGTGCATTAACAGATTTGGGGGTATAGTGGCAGGGTCAAGATACAGCGTTGCACTGGGCTTTCTTTTCAGCCTCCTCCTGCAAAGGAAAGGCAGCATCCATCTCAGATGTTCAGGGACAGTGAATTCTAGAAAGACACCAGTGACCCCATCAGCCAAGAGGTTGAGAGAAAGCCGGCCACAGGTGAGTAGCTGCAGAAACTGGAAGAAGGGAGGTCTCTGCTCACTGGGCTCAGAGGATGGGACAGTGTGGCCTGCATGATGCTGTGGCTGTGAAATATGAGGCACGGTCATGACTTGCCATACAAACTAAAGGCTGATGGGGTGCCAAGGTCCTGTGAGCATCGGCATGCCCTGCTAGAGGGTTAGACCGATGCCAAACGAGTCCATTTCTGCTATGAAGTGATACAGGCACCTGAAACCCTTGTGCACAACAAATAACAGGCCTTGTCGAAAAGTAGGATGAGGATAGGGCCACACCACCCAAAGCCTCCCTAGTAACCGGAACATGAACAAAAACAATAATTGGAGCCTGTGTGGGGCTGGGCATTAAAAATGTACAATGGCAATCAAGGATATTTCAAGCAGGACTGCAGGGTGCTGAGGCAATGTTGATGGCAGGGGATCTCTGAGCCGTTGGAGCTGCTCTTAGGGCTCGTCAAGGAGCAACTGCAACTTGCCACAAGCCTCTGGGGTGGACCTCCTGGGGAAGAAGGCCTGAGTGCAGTTTTAAATGTTCTTAAATTACATCTGCAAGTTCCTCATGCCTGTGCAGTAAGCTTTTCTTCTTTCTCCCACAATTCCCTGGTTTACTGACAGCATTCCTCCAGGTGTCACTGGTATACATTAATTGACATTACAGAAGTATGTGCAATAGCAGAAGAGTCTGTATAAGACCAGTGCATGGTCTGAGGCCCTGGCAACTAATGTTTAGGTGCCTATAGGATATTTGTTTAAGCGTCTGGGGTGGGCAAGAGCTGGGGTCCTGAGAGGGAACTCAGGTTTGACCGTGAGTTTCTTGGGTAAAAGTTAAGCCTGCAAGGCCTTAAGTGGCCTGTGCTGCAATTAGGAAGCTCCAAGAAGTAGTGAGAGGAGAGAGCTAGAGGTTCTGGGAGATACTGAGGAAGAGGAGGCATTTACACGTATTTCCTTCCCAGGCACTAAATTTTCATGACATGTTTAGACTTAACAGAGACGGAAGGACTTGGTGAGCAAAGGAGGTTAGAGCATGGCGATTCCACAAAGGGTTGTCTTTTCCCCAGCCCTGAGAGATTAGAGGAGAAGGTGGAGGGAATGACAGTTGGAGGATTTTTGTAATCCACATTATTCAAATGCTTTCATTAAACGATTGTCTAGGTGTTGTTACTTTAACTGTGCATCATTTCTGAGAGGAGAGGTGGTTTCTAAAGACTTTCAGAAGAATCTCCAGACACTAGAACCACAGAGCCTGGTAAAATAGTACATAATAAATAGTAAAGCAAAGACAGGAGGGGAGGAAATCTACCCTGGCTAACATGGACGGTGTACAATATCAGTAATACTTCTTTCTAGTCTTCATGACTCAGGTTTCTTGAGTATGTTCTAGATCATCAGATAATATCAAATGAGACCCAAAAGAGACATTGGCCCTCCACAAAGCAATGTATTCATGGAGAAATATTGGACTGAATGAGCACAGTAAGACACTGAACCTGGAAAGACCTCAGTAGATGTTGTGGTCTAGGCCCCTGCCTCCCTCCTGTATCTCTAACTGAATGACCACACTCAAGAAACCAAGAATCAAACAGGAAACCCTGAGTGTTTCATACAACTCATTTGGTACAGAGAGCTTTACCATACAGACAAAAGTATGCAAGTCAAGCAGTAAAACACACGCATTGTAACCATTTATAAACAATTGTCCACAACCAATTCTCTAGGTTTAAGCAAGAATGAAAGAATGAATGAATGAATGAAGCCTTTAGACCTGAGATGTATCTTTCTGTGACTTCTCCAGGAACTCAGCAATTCAATTTACTACCTTGATTTGCAAACACCACACTAGATGCCCTGCAGGTACAAAGTGATCTCTTAGGCTTCCTGCCCTCAGTTCCTCATTGATGGATCCAGATTTTGTGGAGCCTCAAGCTTCTGGATTTTTGAGGCCCTATTAAATAAAAGGGATACAAAATTACCAATACAAAATTATTAGGTTCTGATAATAATTAACTGATGTGAGGGGCCCTGAAGCTTAAGCTTGCTGGTAAATCTCTCCCTGCTATTTAGAATATGTTTCTCCAGATATCAGGGGCCTGAGAAAACAGCCCAGGTCCAGACCCTCCCATGCCCCTCCCAACTCTCACTTCAACTCTACCCACCCACCTCCACCCCAAGACAAGAGCCACCTTCTTTGTTGCTGGGAGCACACTGTCAGAATCCTGGTGTGATAGGTTTGGAGATGTGATTCATCCATCCACTCACAACAAACATGTACACTGCCCTCTTTATGGGTTAAACACCAGGCTCAGTATGGGTTAAACACTGTGTTGTGTTTAGGAATACAAAGACAAATGGATGTGGACACATATTAGTTTTCTATTGCTGAATTACACAACAGCCTAAAGTAACACACATTTACTTCCTCACAGTTTCTGTGGGCCAGGAGTTCCAGCACAGCTTAGCTGGGTCCTCTGCTCAGGGTTTCACCAGGCTGCAAGCAAGGTATGGGCTGGGCTGTTTCTGATCAGGTGTCTAGACTAGGGGAGAATCTGCTGCCAGCTCATTCAAGTCATTTTCTTGGGTCTGGATGAGTGAGGACTGAGCTTCTTACTGGCCCCTCTTTCTTTCTGGCTTTGGGCCTCAGGTCTAGCAGCTGCCCAACATTCCCTGCCACGTGTCTGCCCTTCTCCATAGGCAGTTTACAACATGGCTCCTTCTTCAAGACCAGCAGAATTTATCTGTCCAGTTTGCTAAAACAGAGTCTTGTAAAATGAAACTTAATCATGGGAGTGATATCCCAGTACCTTTATCATACAGCATAACTGAATCTAGGGAGGGGCCTCTCATCCCTTTGCTGTACTGTCTTGGTTAGAGCAAGTCATAGGCCCTGCCACCCGCAAGGAGATTATACAAAGGTGTGGAGGTCACCATAGGTGTGTCTCCCTATCCACTTTGAAATTTCAAGGAAATCTCATTTCAATTTGTTGCAGATTATAGAAGCTCACTCTCATTCTAAATATTTGGAAAAGTATTCTGTCTGGGTTCTTTATTTTAAAATTGAATCTGCTTATTTTAATCAAAGAAGAGTAAAAGATAGGACTTGTAATTTCAGCTGTCAGGAACATAGCTTATACCATTCTCCATATACATATATATACATATATATCTAAGTATATGTATATGTCCAATATATTCAAAAGAATACTTTTAAGTATTGAACTACACAGACACACACACACAAATGAATTTATTTTTTTAAGATTTTAAAAAATTATTTATTTCTCTCCCCTTCCCCCGCCCCCCCCCTCCCCGCCAATCGTCTGTTCTCTGTGTCCATTTGCTGCATGTTCTTGTTTTTGTCTGCTTCTGTTGTCAGCGGCATGGGAATCTATGTTTCTTTTTGTTGTGTCATCTTGCTGTGTCAGTTCTCCATGTGTGTGGCACCATTCTTAGGCAGGCTGCACTTTCTTTTGCGCTGGGCGGCTCTCCTTATGGGGTGCACTCCTTTCGCGTGGGGCTCCCCTACATGGGGGGCACCCCTGCCTGGCAGGGCACTCCTTGCACGCATGAGCACTGCACGTGGGCAAGCTCCACACGGGTCAAGGAGGCCCGGGGTTTGAACCGCGGACCTCCCATGTGGTAGATGGACACCCTATCCACTGGGCCAAGTCTGCTTCCCCAAATGAATTTAAATACTTGCATTCCAACTTAAGAACTAGACCATCACCAATTCCATTCTACCTGTGTTTTTTTCCTATCTCATTCCTCTCGCTACCTTCAGTTCAGTGGTTATAACTTCCTTGCTTTTTTAATAGTTTTGTCACAAACAAAAAAAGGCTGCATACATTTGCAATCTTCTGTGCTTTATAAAAATGGCATTACATGCCACAAAGTTTTCTGTAATTAGCTTTTTCCACACATTATTTTTTCAAGATTGAACTCTGCTGCTATCTATAGCTTTAATCAATCATTTCCCTTCAAATAATTCCCTGGTGCAAAGATGGCACAAATAAATAAGCATCTTTTCATGGATGAGCATTTAAATTTTTACCATGTTTTCTTATTATGAGCAGTGCTGCTGTAACCATTTGTATATGTCTCCTATTACATATATGGAAGGGTTTTTCTGGAATACACATCTAAAAATAAAATAAAAACTCCTGGGGCTTGGAACATGTAAATATTTAACTTTGTAAGGAATGATAATTTTTTTCTAGTCATATTAATTTAGACTCCTATTAGCAACTTTTGAGTTCCCTTTAATCTACCTCCTCATTGACACTTAGTGTTACCAGACTTCTTGAGTTTGCCAATTTAAAGGCTATAAAAGGGCATTTCATTTGACCTGAGTTTGTATTTTCCTGAATATTAATGAAGCAAAGTGTCTTTTTATGTGATTACTTGCCATTTATATTTTCTCTTCTGTAGAGTATAGTTGGAAAAATTTGCTCTTTTTTCTAATGTTTTTATTTTTCTTGCTGATTTGTTACTGATCTGTACAATATCTTTATATATTTCAGGGCTAAACCTTTGTTAATTCTTTTAGCCAATTAAATATCTTCTCACACTATATGAATTTTTTTACTTTCCTTATATCTTTTGATAAAGAGAAATTTTGTTTAACTGTGTCTAATATCAATCACTTCTTTTGTGGTTAGCCTTTCTGTTTCTTATTTAAGAAATCCTTCCCTATCTCAAGAACCGGGAAAGTAAATATATTTTCCTTTTTTTAAAGCCTTTTAACCAAAAAAAGAGGACCTAAATAAATGTAGAGCCTAAACATCATAAAGATCAAATATTTTTTCAAAGTGATTTATACATTCAGTATAATTCTTATTAAAAAAAAAACAACTCCCAGGGGAATTTTTTTTAGAAATCTGACAAATTTATTCTAAATTTACGTGGAAGAACAAAGGCTATGAATAGCCGAGACACTCACCAAACAGAAGCAATAGAAGCATAGTAAGGAACTTGCCCTACTGTACTTATCTGTACTTATATATCTATATGATGATTAGCTATCTATACCAATATAAAGATATGTATATAATATGTATATTATGGATTTTTATGTATGAAATCACTATGCATTATATATAACTATATATCATATGTATAAATTATATATAATTATACATAAAATTATATAAGATATTTATATAACATAATTATGTGTACACATGTATATATAAGTATATATGAGATATGGACATGTAGAAAAATATATTTAAACCTATGAAATATGATTTGAATTTCATCAAATGCTTTCCTGGCTATCTACTGAGATGGTTATATATTTTTTCTAACATTCAGTTCATGTGGTAAATTACATTTACAAATTTCTTCTGTGAAACCATCTTCTTGAAGAAACAATTTTATCATGTGTCATAATTTTATTTATTATTACACTTATTTTTTGATAGTCTGTTTATATCAACTATATGTCTTTGTCTATGAATGAGATTGGCCTGTTATTTTCCTTTTCCATACTGTCCTTGTCTGATTTTGGTATCAAGATTGTATTAATCTCATGGAATAAAATGGGGAGAATTTTCTCAATTTCTCATCTCGAAAAGACTTTTAATATTATTGTAATGATCATTTTCTTCAAAGTTGTATAGACTAGGACTGATACAGCAGGTACATACCAGTGTGTCTATACCTATTGTATTTTTATTGGAATCTGCTCTGATTATTTAGGGGCCACACTATATTGGTTGTTAATTATTTTAAATTATGACTCCCAAAACTTGCCTGGAAAATAATCTTGGCTTGCAATTTCCTTCACAGGATCATTGCTCACTATGGTTTGAATTTTATTAATCCCTACAGATTTTCAGGCTTTCCGTTTCTTCTTGAGTCAATTTTGGTAAAATACAATTTTTTAGGATTTTTTTCATTTCATTTAAGTCTCCAAATTAATTGGCACAAGCTTTTGGCTGGCATTCACTTATCTTTGTCTCTAGTTATGTCTCTACTTTGTCTATAGTTATGTTCTTTTTCATTTCTAATGTTTTCTTATTTGTGTCATCTCTCTTTCTTGATCAATCTTGGCACAAGTTGGTTCTCTGAAAAGATTAATAAAAGAGATTTCACTGTATTAATTTCATTTTTTATTGAATTTGTTTCCTATTTCATGAATTTTTACCCTTATCTTTATCATTTATTTTCTTCTACTATCTGGAATTTATGCTATTTTTCTTTTTTATAATGTCTTAATTTGAATTCTTTGCTCATTACTTTTAAGTGTATTTTCTTTTCTAATATAATCAATAAGGATATAACTTCCTTTTAGGTACATTTTCAATGGATTCTAAGGGCTTTATGTGTAATGTTTTAATTCTCATTTAGTTGTATGAATTTTTCAAAATGTTATCATTACTTCCTTTTGATCAATGGACTATTTAGATTTTAAAAATTAATAAATTTATGGATATATTTTGATTCATCATTTTTTGTTAATGATTCCTATCTTTTTTTTTTTTAAAGATTTTTAAAAAAATTTTCTCTCCCCTTCCCCCCTGCCCCCAGTTGCCTGTTCTCTGTGTCCATTCACTGTGTCTTCTTCTGTGCCGGCGTCTATCCTTATCAGTGGCACCAGGAATCTGTGTTTCTTTTTTTTTTTTTTTCACATCCACTTCCCTGCATTATTTATTTATTTATTTTTTTCCTATGTACATGTATTTTATTTGTTATTTGTTTGTTTGCTTCTTGGTGGGTTTTTTTGGTCTTTATTTGATTTTTTAATGTTACATTAAAAAATTATGAGGTCCCCATATTTTTGTTGCATCATCTTGTTGTGTCAGCTCTCCATGTGTGTGGTGCCATTCTTGGGCAGGCTGTACTTCTTTCACGCTGGGTGGCTCTCCTTACAGGGCACACTCCTTGTGCGTGGGGCTCCCCGATACGGGGGACACCCCTGCATGGCAGGGCACTCCTTGCGTGTATCAGCACTGCATGTGGGCCAGCTCCACATGGGTCAAGGAGGCCTGGGGTTTGAACCACGGACCTCCCATGTGGTAGGTGGACGCCCTATCCATTGAGCCAAATCTGCTTCCCAATGATTCGTATCTTAACTTCACTGTGATCAGAGAAATTCTCTGTAGATATCTATGTGTTAGACATTTGTTGAGACTTTCTAAGACTTTCCAGAATATAGTTATGTTCATAAACATTTTTCATGTGTTCAATATGAATATATATTATTATTTTTGGATATAGGCATCTACATATGTCTGTTAAATCAAGTTTGTCATGTCATTTTAATAGTCTATATTTAGTATTATAATAACCATGATCTTTATTATTTTCCTCTTGACCTATTAATAATTGAGAGGTGTATGTTCAAATCTCTCATGATGACAGTAGAGTTGTACTTTTCTCCCAGGAGATCTATTAATTTTCATTTAATTTTATTTATTAGATACATAGTTGATTAGGTATCTACAAGTTTAGAATTATTAAATCTTTTCATGGAATTAACCTATTGTTATTACATATGAACTCTATTACAAATAATGCCTTTCTCTTTATATGACTACCATAGGTTTCTGGTGGTTAGCAATTTTTCTGCTGTCTTTTTCCATTCTTTCATCTTTAGACATTCCATGCCCTTGTGTTTCTTGTAAAGAATATCATTGTATATATATTTTTTAACTTCCATAATGACAGTCTTTATCTTTTAAATGGATGTATCTTTTAAATGAGTGTACTCTAACCACCTTTATTGAGATGATTGATACATTTGGACTTGTCTCTACTATCTTCTTTCTTTTTACTTATTTGTTCACTTTTTTTATACATTTGTTTTTTCTGCCACCACCATTTTGGATTGATTGTGGGTCTTACTGATGTTGTTTGTCATTTCATTTCCCCTTTATATTTGGAAATTAATATTGCCTTTGAGTGGACAATATTTTATTTTACCATTTTATCATGCCTACATAGCTTAATAGTGTTTAATATTAGTATTTTAAATCTCGCTGAACAAAGCAAGGGTTTTGGACACTTTTTAATTTTAACATCCCCCTCTTGATGTATATGCCTAATGTCCATTATTCTAGATAGGGCCTTTTAAAACCTTACACATTAGTAATTATCACCAATTTATATTTTATTCAGGCAATGTTTATTTATATTGATGATTTTCATCCTAGATTCACATAAGAATTCTCTGGGAACTTTCAAAAATATTGATGTTTGGGGGTCTATACAGGCCATTGCATCAGAGTCTCAGATGATTCTAACATGCAACCATGGTTGTCAACCAGCTGTTTACATACCTCCACACATTTGCCAATTTCTTTGTTCACTCTTCCTTCTTTCATGAGATATTCCTTCTGAAAAATATTTTCCTGCTTCCTGAAACATCCTTTATAGAGTTTCTTCGGTGTGCTTCTATTGTGGCAAGATCTGTTTCTGTTTGTATAAAGTGTCTTTATTGGTCTTAGCTCTTGAAAGATACCATTGTTGTAGGGACTATTTTAAGTTGATAATTTGTTCCTCGTAGCTCTTTGGAGATATTAATATACTTAGTATTTATTTACATTGTTGCTATTGAGATGTCTTCTGACAGTCTACTTTTCCAACATTTTAAGTTGATGTGTCTTCTCTTTGGCTCCTTTTTATCTTTGGAGTTCTGGATTTTCAGTACAATGTAGCTCAGTCTGTATTTTTACTTTATCATTCTTGGTATACATTATATTTCCTTTGTGTATTAATGTCATTCATTCAACCATCCTGGAAATTCTTAGTCATTATCTCTTCAAATATTGCCTCTTTTTCATTCTTTTCATCTTCTGGTAATTCTAGTGAATATACATTAGACATTCCCATACTATATTTATCCTCTTAACATACTTTTCTATTTTACCTGGTTCTTTTTTGCATTCTGGGTCATTTATTCATACATAACTTCCAGTTCAATAATAATTTCTTAATTTGCATCTAATATGTTGCTTCCCCATACATTTAATTTTAACAATTTTATTTTCCAGTTTTTTACAATTCTATTTGGTACTTTTAAAAATACACCTGGCCATTTTTAAATTTTTTAATTTTTAAAAATTTATTGAAAGATATATAGATCACAAAAAAAGTTATATTAAAAAATATAAGAGGTTCCCATATACCCCCCCACCCCCACCCCACTCCTCCCACATCAACAACCTCTTTCATCATTGTGGCACATTCATTGCATTTGGTAAATACATTCTGGAGCACAGCTGCATTGCATGAATAATAGTTTATATTGTAGTTTACACTCTTCCCCATTCAGTGGGTTATATAATATCTAACACCTTTTCCTGCAATATCATTTAGGATAACTCCAAGTTCCAAAAATGCCCCCACATCACATCTCTTCTTCCCTCTCCATGCTCTCAGCAACTATCATGGACACTTTCTCCACATCAATGCTACAATTTCTTCCATTACTAGTCACAATAGTTCTATAGAGAATACCAGTAAGTCCACTCTAATCCATATTTTATTCCTCCATCCTGTGGTCCCTGGGATGGTGATGTCCACCCCACCTCTAAATTGAGAGAGACTTAGATCCCAAATGGTTGATGAATGTGATTCTCCCTGCTTGCAATTGTAGGAACTCTCACTTCCCTGGTGTGGTGATTGACCATCTTCACCTCCCTGTTAGCTGACCTGGGTAAGACCACCGAACTGGAGATTAGGAGTTGTAACTCTGCTGAGGCTCAGAGCCCAGCTGGCACATGGCCAGTCCAGAGATTCAAGTTTCCTGAGTATGCACCAACCCCAGCCCCAATCACAGATTCAGTAAAAGTGATAGAGGAGTGTAGAAAGAAGTGTAGAAAGGCCACATTTGAGTCCAACTTCATCACACTCAGGAACACAAGTTATAAAGTAGGGCCCAGTGACAAAGCACTGAACTCCAGAGTCATCTGCTATGACTGTAGACCTGTGTGTCTCTGTAGCCCTCTGGATTACCAGTACCTGGGGTTGTATCTACTTTGTCTCTGGTATCCTGCTGAGGCATGCATAAGCATGACCCCTCTGATGATCTCCCAACTCTTTTTAGAAGACTCTTAGCCATACAAACTCATTTGTCTTTACCATTTCCCCCTTTTAGTCAAGGCCTTTTTCTAGTTGAATCACCAGTTAGTGATTGGTAGTAATCCCTTGGCACCAGGGAGGTTCATCCCTGGGAGTCATGTCCCACACTGGGGGGAAGATAATGCATTTACATGCTGAGTTTGGCTTAGAGAGTGGCCACATTTGAGCAACATGGAGGCTCTCAGGAGATAGCTCTTAGGCACCCTGCAGCTCTAGGCCTTGTTAAAATTTTGAGCATACAGGCTCATAAGCATAGTCATCAGTATCAAGTGTTCATCACTGGACCTTCCTTCTTCATTGGTCTTTGCCCTTGCACTTGGTGGATTATTGCTCTTCCATGGGGAATGTGGCAGAGCTCCCCTGGCTAGGAACTCAGCACTCCCTCATTTATTGTTTGTAACTGTAACTCTATGAAAATGCCCAATGAATATCCAAACATTTTTATATATCATATATACTTGCCCTGGAGAACTCCCTCTCAACCATGTGTCCCCCATCAATAACACTGCACACCGGTGTTCTGCCCCTGCCATAATTTAACCCCTTTGTGGTCCAAAACTTCCTCAAAAATGAAGCCTAATATATTACTTGGCCATTTTTATAGACTCTTATTTTTTGCTTTGTTTTGTTTGCAAACCTAGTAATGCATTAAAAAGTATGATTTATGCAAAATACATTTTTAATAGATGGAACCTTCTGAATATCTAGTCTACCATATTCCTGGAAGCAAAAATCTTGTTTGCATTTTAGTTTCAGGTTCCTAGTCTGCTTAAAGTAAATGCCATGAAACAGTTCAGCTTAAACAATGGGAATTTATTCACTCACATCTTTAGGCTGGAAAAATGCCCAAATCAAGGCATAATCAAGGCATTATGAGGCAATGCTTTCTTCATGATGCTTTCTTCCTGAACACCAGCTGTTGGTGATCCTTGGCTCCTCTACCACATGGCAAGACTCATGATGGTGTCTGTTGGTCTCTCCCCTTCTCATCCAGGTTTCATTGACTTCAGCTTCTTGTTTCTGTGTGTCTGTATTTCATTCTCTTAAAAAGAACTCCAGTAATAGGATTAAGGTCCATCCTGGCTCATGCCTTAACTGAAGTAACCTCATCAAAAGGTCCTACTTAAAATGGGTTCACACCCACAAGAATGGATTAACTTTAAGAACATGTTTTTCTGGGGTTCATATAGCTTTAAGCCACCATAATTTTATTATTCATATTTTTAAGGAATCAAGCCTTGTAGGCCTCAGTGGCATATTTGCTTGCCTCTTTCTCCTGGGATCCAAGTTAAATGGTTTAGAAAAGAAGTGGGGATGGAGAAGACAGTAAGCAGTTAGAAGCTAACAGAGAAATGGAACCCAGGGATTCCAAATGCCAAAATCATGCCCTCATTGGTGTTTGTGCAACATCTTATGAAGTCAACTGGATTACTGCATGGGGTATGGAGGGTGGAATTTGGCTCTGAATTGGGACGTATCTCCTTATTAGGATCAGGCCCTACAAGTATTTTAGATGCTTTGTTATGAATTTTTTCCCACCGCATGTTATTAGATCTCCCAAACACAAAGTAAGTGAGGCAATCCTCACTATGAATTATTATTAGCACTAATAATAATCTCTTAATAAAAATAAAATTCCAGAGCTAATCCTATCCATCCTCTGGCCTTTATACAAAGTAGCTCATATTAGTCAAAAGTTACCAGGCAAGTAGGCTGTACATCTGATGTCATTTATCTATAGAATTGTGCTTTAATCTGCCCATAATTGCCCTTGGGCAAGCCTAAATCTAAGGACAGATTGATTGCACACTGCTCTTCATCCCAACCAATTAGGTGCAGTTTACATTACTGCCATACACTACAGCTCAGATCTTTTCCAGGAATCTAAGGGACATATCACTCAGCCCCACTATAGAGGTTTAACTTACAAGTGATTACTGCTGATTAAATAAGGCTTTCTTTTCGCCCCAAAACACCACCATGTTGATTCTGTTACTAAGCAAATCTCGCACACGCTGGACTTGTGGAGTATTATTAGTACAAAGAAATATGAGTGTGTTGCTGATGATAGGAATGAGTGAGGGGATTATCTTCACAACTGTCTTAGTTGGCTAGGGCTGCCCTAACAAAGTGCCACAAACTGGATGGCTTATAAAGAAACAGAATTTTTTTTCCCTCACAGTTCTAAAGTCTAGAAGTCTGAAATCCTGAGGGGAGACTCCTTCCTTGCCTTTTCCTGGCTTCTGGAGGTTTGTCGACAATCCTTGGACATCAATCTCTTCCCCAGTCACAATGTGACATTCTCCCGTGTCTCCTCTCTCCTTATGAGGACACAGTCATATTGGATTTATTCCCATATGAACTCATTTTGACTTGCCTAGTTCCATCTGTAGCAATCCTCTTTCCAAATAAGGTCGTATTCTGAGGTCCTGGGATTAGGACTTTCACATATCTTTTGGGGGGAACACATTTCAATCCATAACAACAACTTACATTGTTTCTTCAGCCTTTTAAGAAAGTACCATAGTGAAGTTACTCTCACCTGACTACATCCCCATATTTTCCAGAATACACTTCCTCATTGTGCTGGACCCAGAAGAGAGCAAGTCCAGACAATGACATCCATAGACAACCATTGAGTCTCCCTCGATCAGTCCATACCTTTCACCAGTATACAATCACCTGATCCCAGGTAGCAACTTTTCAAGAAATAAAAACGACTACAATTTCTTGAGGGCTCCCTAGGTGCAAAAGCACTTTCTCTATGTTATTTCATTTAACACTTACTCTAACCCTATGAAATAAGTACTCTTTTTCCATCTTGTAGGTGAGGCACTTGAGGTCTAAAAGGGTTAACTGCCTTGCCCAGGGCCACATAACTACAAAGTTATAGAACTAGAGTTTGTTTAAGATAGCTGCTTCCTTGACTTATATTATTTATCCTTACAACCACTGTGTAAGGCAAGTGCTATTATTATTCCCATTACACGTGCAGAAACTAAAACACAGAATGGTTGGGTAACTTCTACAACATCACACAGCATGCACTGGGCAGAATAGAGAAAGGCACTGAAGTAGTATGAGTCAGGAGATGTGCTTTGCTGCTGAATGTCTCCATATAGGAGTAAAACTGCAAGGTGAGTCTAACTTGCTTTTCTATCAAATATGACCATGCAGTGGTAATAATTTTTAACCTCTGCCCAGTTCCCCTTCTGACACTTTTATTTACATTCTTTCTTGTTTTTTAAGATTTATTTTTTTATTTATCTCCCCTTTGCCCCGTTCCCCCTCCCCCAGTTGTCTGCTCTCTGTGTCCACTCTGTGTGTTCTTCTGTGACTGCTTATATTCTTGTTAGCGGCACCCAGAATCTGGATCACGTTTTGTTGGGTCATCTTGCTGCATCAGCTCTCTGTGTGCTTCACCATTCCTGGGCAGGATACACTTTTTTCGTGCTGGGCAGCTCTCCTTACGGGGTGCACTCCTAGCACATGGGGCTCCCCTATGTGGGGGACACCCCTACATAGCACAGCACTTCTTGTGCGCATCAGCACTGCACATGGGCCAGCTCATCACATGGGTCAGGAGGCCCTGGGTTTGAAACTTGGACCTCCCATGTGGTAGACGGATACCCTATCTGTTGGGCCAAATCCGCTTCCTTATTATTTCTTTGAAGATGAGGATGTTAGTGTAGAGTGAGAATAAATACATAGTGGTCTAGTCTGGAAAGGTGGGTAGAGAAATTTATGAGCACTGAAACACAGGAGAAGCTTCTTTTGAGGTAGAGTTGTAACTTTTTTGTCTTCCTTCATCTGTTGAAGTTAGAACTATCAATTCTCTTTTTGCTAGGGCAGGATTTCTCAACTTGGCACGACCGACATTGCAATTCAGATAATTCTGTGTTGGAGGGTTGTCCTTTGCATCACGGGATGTAGGGCAGCATCCCTCACCTATACCTATTAGATGCGAGGAGCATTCCCTCCTCCCCACTTGTAACAATCAAAAATGTCTCCTGACATTGCCAAATGTCCCCTTGGAGGACAATATCTTCCCCTTATTTGAGAACCACTAACTTAGGGGATCCCCGAAAGCAAACGTAATATAATCCCTTTGCCTCTAAAATTAGACACTGCTGGCACTGAGGTGGTTAACAGAGTGAGAGACCCTTGGGAAGCTCCTTTAGTTAGGTAGAAATTATCCCAAATCAGAACTGAGTGAAGGCCAATGTAACCACAGCCTCCTCTTAGCAAGGAAAGGAAGATACAGGTGGGAACAGCCAAGGGACAACTGGTTTAATCTGAGGATACAGCTTTGGAGAACTTAGAGTAAATGTGTTAGATCAATGCGTCATGATATAGGGGAAAAGATACGTATCCTTTACCCAAATGTCAGGCACATACCATTTAATCCTCATGATAACACAATAAAGTAGGTAAACTTTATAATTTGTATTTTACAGATTAGAAAAGGAATGCTAAGAAGATGGAGAGATTTGCCCAAAGTTACATAGTTAGAAGAAAAAGGAACCAGAACCAAGGACAGAGCTGTCTGATTTAAATGTCCATGCTCTTTCCAATCCATCCAAGGTATTTAGAGAGTATCTTCTAAGATGGTATGGAAACATTAATATGAAAATGTCCCTTCATTCATTCGGCGAAGTATATGTACATATACCTACTCTGGGCAGCTACTATGCTATTTTCCAAGAATACAAACATAGGTAAGATCTCATCCCAGCCATAAACTGTTGAGATTAGTGAGAGAAAAAGATATAAAACAAAACAATTATAATGCAGTTTGTTAAGTAAGGTGACAATGGGGTATCTGCAGAGGGACTATGGGAACATACAAGAGAAATCTAACTCAGTCTTTGGAAGGTTATGGGGAACGTTCTCAGGGAAGACTTCATGGAAGAAGTGGTCTCTAAACTGAGTCCAAAGATATCTGGAGTTGAAATTTGTCCTTGGAAATGATAGAGGCCTTGCAATTCACCACTAAAAATCAACTGCTACAAATGGTAGTTTGGATCTGCCAGCAGGAAAGCACATTACATTTTTTTGTTCAAAGGATGAGAGTGTGCTGGGCCGGAGGTACTAGTGTACGCCCCTGGCCCAGAGGTGAACTCTCCCAGGGGAAGTGTGACAGATTGTCATTGTTGTTCATTTATCAATCTTTCCCAGAAAGGACTATAATTTCCCATCTGGAAATTCAGTGGGGTTGGGAAATTAGAATCTCTGCAACCCAATGTGCTGCAGGCTTCAGATGCTCTGGGGAAGTTGTAGCCGTGAGATAGGGAAGAACACACACTAGTAATATTTAGATAACTATTTTAATACCATTCCTGGAGACATACATTCTGATGAATTCTAGCCCCAAAGTAGGTCCCTAAAAAGATAAAGAGTAATTTAGGTTTTGGTAATTCAACACCCATTTTGTTTTTCCTGAATATATACTCTTTTATTGTTCAACGCCCATTTTAAATATACAAAGGAACTTGCTATTTAATGAAACCTAAGGTGAATCCTTTCATAAACTGATAAATGAAGGAGCGATTTTTTCAGTTTGAGGGAGCAGTCCTGTGTTTCTCTTTTCATATGCTAAAATGTCTTGACGTGTGCATGGACGCGGTTTTGTTCACAACTGTTTCTCCTTTGCTGCTCACTGATGAAGGGATAAAATGACTTCATTTAAGTCCGCCACACCAATAAATGCATGAGGAGGTGCGTTTACATATAAGCAATGACATCTCAGTTATTTGCACCGTGGGGAACGTTTCTTTCCTTTCACATAATTTGTTGGTTATATCAAGACCTTGGGACAGTGAAATTGTCCATGAAAGAAGCCCACATATAGGGATCTAAAAGATTATCTCCCTCGAATCTACTGTCATTTTCAATCTCTTCATTTAATGAAAACGCATTTAGAAGTAACACATCAGATTCCTAACCAGAAATTTTTAATTCGGTAACCAGTGAATTTTTTGCAGTCTACACACTTTGAAAGAGAGCCCTCACAGAGAACTCTCTGACAAATCTAATTAAGCTTAATCAGTCAATAGAAAAGAAAAAAAAAATCTACCAAACTTCACCCTGATGGAAAAGAGGTGTCAGAGTCCATGTGAAATAACAAGTATAAACATAAGAAGTTTGATTACAAAAGCAAGAACTCCACTGTCGTTCTGCAAAATGACAAGGGGGCCTAGAAAGAACATGATAAATTATTCAGGTTTAAAAGACAGTGATAAAAATGGAAATGCAACCCTGTTACTGAATCTTTGCACCAGCTGAATAAATTCAGACTAGATGCTGAATCAGCATCTTGCCTCTGATTAAAACCAATTGAAAGCACAAAGACAGGAAAAAGAAAACCTCAGAAATTCTTTGAAAGTGACAGATAAATTGATCAAGTATAACTGCAACACTAAGATGAAACAGTTTTACTGATATTTACAACAGACCATGGGTCCTGCCAGCTATCATCAAATGCTAACATGTGCAATCAAAGAACAAGGTCTTTTTTTAAGCCAAAACTCATTTTTATTTCATTAATGGTCCATCTACTCTTTCATTGTGAGCACATGTAATCTTTTCCCAAGAGCAGTACATTAGCCTTGTTTCTTCTTTAATCCATCTATGTATTTCTAAGGATGCTCACTGCATGCACAGAGTCACACTGCTGATCAATAGCTCTACACGCCAAGCTAATGGCCGACCTTCACCACTAAATACCCCACGCTCGCCTAGAAATTTGCCGAACACAATAGTTTTGAAAGAAGATATAAGAAAACTTCCCACATTGCAATGAAATAGAAACTACTTTTTCATATCTATTTTGAAATAGATTAAGAGATAGAGTATAAATGTGAGCAAATGTGTTTTTCCTGTACAGCTCAGGATTAAGTGCTAAACCTCTGCATCCAAGTTTTCTGGGCTCAATAACAGGCCTGCCCCATATAAGAAGGAGGCCCTTAAACTTCCCTCTGCCATCCTCAACTCTAACACAGGGTAATGATAAGGTGGTTGTAAGGATTAAGTATGTTAAAACATGTAAGGGGTTGAAGATACGTCTGGCACATAGTACGTGCTCAATAAATGTTAGTTCTTATTAATAATGTACTTATATTAAACATATGCCACTGACTTAGGGATTAGACAAATGGTTTGGGTGCTTAAGAGAAAAATCAGGCAGTCCACTGAGCCAAGCATATACTACTGGGTAAGCACAAATTTGCATGTCCATTTATGTATCTATAGAATTGCACGAATAATGGACTAGTGCAATTATTCTCCCAATTTGGTAATAAGCCCTTAGAAAGCATTTTCATGACATAGTATAGTGAAAATTATAGAGAGCTATAGATATACAACCATGATACAGTATAAAAGAACTAGAAAAACATGGCAAAGAACCAGAAAAACATAGACATTAACAACTATTTAGGTAGAAAAAGGGCTTATCCTAGAATACTGAAAGATTAAGCTATTATGTGAATTATATAATTACAGACAGTTATACAATAAGGCAACATATCATAATGTGCTATTTGTGGGTTTAGAACTTTCTGCAAAGGAGGATGAGATGTGATGGCATTGGACGAGGGAGCTACTACATGTTGGGGGTGGTAAAAGTACACACGACATATCATCCTACTCTCTCACCATCAGGTGAGAATTCCTAGGCCCTACATCTTTACATTCCTTCTTTACCAAGGGAATATTTAACCAGATGACTGTGAAAAGAATATTCCTGCAATGGCAAGACTCCATTATGCAGGGATGCTGATAGCTGCTCACCCACCTCATCTTTACATGTGACTTGGGAGAGTTTTCTTGGTGATTGGCAGGGATGCTTCCTGGCCACAGTAGGGCCAGGAGCTGCCCCCATTATCCTTACAGTTCTCCCAACTCCAAGCCCACCCTGAGAACATCATGTGGACCAGGAACATGCTTCTTCTCAGCCCTGCCCTTCGCGTGCTGCTTTGCTCCCTGGCTGTCTCCAGAGCCAGTGAGAGACGGTAAACGTCACCCTTAAACTATGCCAAGCATTGTCGCTCAGGAGTGGAGGTGCACTGATTACACACGGGTCTTTGTTTTCCTAACTAGGGTTTTGTTCCTTGCCCTACCCTCCAAGGCCATACTAAAGGACACTTTATGGGCCTCCTGGCTTGCAGCCTGGTGAGCCTGTCTGTCTCGAAAAAGGATCAGACACTTAAGCCTGGACATGTTGTCTTTTTTTTCTTTCTTAAGCCAATTTATTGGCAAGTCAGTGAGATAAGAGATTCAGGGAAATGCATGCAATAGTTTCCTTCTACTGCCACTTCTCAGCATTGCCCTCTTTTCTTCCTCGGTCAAACAGCTTGTCTTCTTTACCTAAACCTTGTTTTGGAAGGGCAACCTACCCTTGCTGATTCTTGAGACCTGGTTTTCAGTCACAAGGAGTGATAGGCTGGACTTGCTTCCTTTGGGTGAAATTCCTCCTCTGAATGCCCTCACCTCAGAATGAATTAGGTCATATATTACTCTTACTCTTCTTTATTCTGGTACCACAAACCCATGTTGAGCCCAAGGCACTGTGCTAAACCCTGGATGAAGATTTACAAAGTGAAGCCATATGGAGGCCTTACAGTTCTTGCCTTCATGTTGTTAAGAATTCAGTTCTACTGTGTGGGGTTGGGTGGCTAGAGGAGGAAAGAATATCCGTGATGGTAATCTGAGGCCGAAGTTCAGCAGACAGTGCAGGAGGAGCACTGGGAGGTGAAGGCAAAGGAAACAGCATAAACAAAGAAGTGAGGCAAGAGAGGTGGGGATGTTTGCAGGCCAGCGAGCAGTTCAGTTTAGCAAAAGGACATGGAAGCCATAAGCCCTTAAAAAACAGCCACCTCTGGGTGAAGCAGAGGATTTCAGAGAAGAGCTGTCAACTCGCCCTATCTTAGGCCTTCGAAACCTGACCTCTTTTGCTAACCACCCTCAATTTGGGACCCATTTACATTAGTTTAGTGAAACTCAAAATGTACACTAAAGCCTTTAAGAGCTGTCTCAGACGCTGAGCCCTGCCATTTCTAAAACCTCAGAGAATTATTACTTGGGAGGGAGAGATGCATATGCATTTTTTGCTCTGCCCATCAGCCACCTGCAAAGTAACAAACTGAAGTTACTGAGTAGATGAGGGCCACACAGAGCAGCTTGTTGTATTTTCCCATTTTGCTAATATTAAAAAATGGAAAACTGAGCAATTACTAAAGCTATCATGGGAAGTGAATGTGGCTCAAGCAATTGGGCTCCTGTCTACCATGTAGGAGGTCCAGGGTTCAATACCCAGGGCCTCCAGGTGAAGGCACGCTGGCCTGCGTGGCAAGCTGGCCCATGCGGAGTGCCAGCCCATGCTGGGTGCCGCCCCACGCAGGGGTGCTACCTCACGCAGGAGTGCCGGCCAACACGGAGAGCTGGCACAGCAAGATGACGCAACAAAAAGAGACAGAGAAGAGACAATAAGGAAAGTGGATGTGGATCAACTTATAGAACATCTGCCTATCATATAGGAGGGTCCAGGTTTCGATCCCCAGGGCCTCCTCACCCATGCGGTAAGCTGGCCCATGCCCAGTGCTGCCACCCACAAGGAGTGCCATGCCACACAGAGGTGTCCCCCGCGTAGGGGAGCCCCATGTGCAAGGAGTGCGCCCTGTAAGGAGAGCCACCCAGTGCGAAAAAAGTGCAGCCTGCCCAGGAATGGCACCGCACATGGAGAGCTGACACAGCAAGATGACACAACTAAAAAGAGACACAATTTCCCAGTGCCACAGGATAATGCAATAGAATGCAGAAGAACACAGAGCAAATGGACACAGAAAGCAGACAACAGGGGGAAGGGGAGAGAAATAAATAAAAAATAAATTTTAAGAGACAATAAGAGGCTTAGCAAAACCAGGGAGCTGAGGTGGCACAAGAGAATGATCACCTCTCTCCCACTCTGGAAGGTCTCAGGATTGGTTCCCGGAGCTGCCTAATGAGAATGCAAGCAGACCCAGAAGAACACACAGTGAATGGACACAGAGAGCATACAATGGAGGGAGAGGGAGAAAGAAAGAAATGAATCTTTAATTAAAAAAAGAAGCTATCAATCACCAGATTGGACTTCTTTGGTAATTTCAAAAACCAGGAAGTGCTAGACCTTTTAAACAGAGGCCAAAAATTCTTTTGTCATGAATTCTGTGGAAGAGACCCTTTACTTGGTGGGATGTTGTATCAATTCATGTTTCCAAACACAAATCATGCTGTGGCTCAGAAAGCCATTAATATTCTATAATATGGATAATAGGATTGAAGAGGAAGAGAGAGGTAGGAATAAAAAGAGGTGAAGAATCAGTGGAGGGAAGAGGATTTGGCTTATGGATAAAGTTTCTGCCTACCACGTAAGAGGCCCAGGGTTCAAACCCAGGGCCTCCTGACCCATATGGTGAGCTGGCCCATGTGCAGTGCTGATGCGCACAAGGAGTGCTATGTCGCCCACATAGGGGAGCCCCACGTGCAAGGAGTGCACCCTGTAAGGAGAGCTGCCCAGTGTGAAAAAAGTGCAGCCTGCCCTGGAGTGGCGCCGCACACATGGAGAGCTGATGCAGCAAGATGACACAACAAAGAGACACAGATTCCCGGTGCCACTGACAAGAATACAAGTGGCCACAAGAACACATAGCAAATGGACAGAGAGAGCAGACAACTGGGGGGTGGAGAAGGGGAGAAATAAATGAAAAATAATCTTTAAAAAAAAAAAAAGAGTCAGTGGAGAACAGAGTGAAGAAGCAAAGAAGAATGCAAGAAGGAAGAAGAGGTTGCTTTGGAGTATGTGGGCCAGTTTTTGGAAAATATTGAACCAGAATAACTGTAAACACCAGTATCTTGAACATCTTAAGGAAACTCTTTAGTTTTGTGACAAAAACATGGATACTGTCATTTTAGACATGATTTTTACACAAGATTAGGTTGGACTACCAACCTGATTGGGGAGAAAGAGGTAAGGGCAGTTTTAGAATGAATGTGTGTCACCTATGACTTGCAAACAATAAGACGTGGGGAGTTCTCCCTAGTGCCCAGACCTGTTATGCCCTGGTATCTTTGCCCAGCACCCTGCCTTGTAAAATGGGCTTGGGACCAAGTCAAGAATAAAAGATCTGGAAGGGTTCTACCTCTTCACCACCAATTGGCTGTGTGATCTTTCCCTTTGTAACAAAAACCAAACCAGCCAGATTAAAGCTACCAACCCACTGAATGAGATCATTTATATGACAGTGCCCTGAAATAAATAAAAGTCATTGTATGAAAAGCAATCAACCAAACAAACAAACAGAAAACCCCATTGTGTTCTCGTATATGCAAAATCAAGGTATAATGCGAGGTCTCTGGTACCCACGTTCTGGATGTGTGCCAACATCTGTCACCTTCAAACATGCCCTTCTGCATTTGGATTTATCAGAGGGGATGAGCAGGGAGAATTATAGATCTTCCAGGCCCTTTAACATCTAGGCAACTATAGTGTAAGTGTGTTCAGTGGAAATGACAAGTAGATGGGAGAGTAAAAATAAAAGATTTGGGATTATGCTTTATAGGACTTAAAACTGTACTGGGGCTTTCAGTGAGATAAGAGAGGTGGTTAGACTGTAAGTTTTGTGATAGAAAATTTCCTGTCTTTCCCCCTCTCTTTATAAAGTTTAACATAGAACATAGCACATTGAATATGCTGAAGCTCTACGAGACCTACAGCTACATCCCAGGTCAGGGTGGGTGAGGTTGTGTTACAGCAACAACTTTTCCCTGCCACCAAATATCAGTGGCTTAAAACCATAAAAGTTTATTTCTAATGCATATTTACAAATCCTTTATGGCTTGGCTATTGGTTCCATTCTATATCATCATTCTCACTACAAATCCTTTATGGCTTGGCTATTGGTTCCATTCTGTATCATCATTCTCACTACAATGAAGCAGCCACTCTCTGGAGCATCCAGGTCACTTTGGCAGAGGGATAAAGAGTTCTGAATGGTTTTGCATCAGCAATTAAGTGCTTTAGTATAGAAGTGATCCTCATCACTGATACATGCAACTCATTGGCCAATGCTAGTCGCATGGAAGCACCCTAATCAGAAGAGCAGCAAGAAGTGCAATCATTCCGTGCACCCAGAGGGCACAGAACCCAAAGTATCTGGTAGATCGTACTAATCACAACCATCTGAAACACTATTGTATTTAAGTAAAATTGAGCCTGTCTACCTGGATAAAAGATATGCTGAAGTCCAGAAGAATACAACTAAGTCTGCATTAGCTTTTTCCAAGACAATTATCAACATTGTACAAGCCACAAACCATGGAAACTTCCCAAGTGCAGGGGTATACATGGTGATTAGGGTTCTCCAGAGAAACAGAAGTGACTATATGAATATTAAGAAATTTATCCTAGAAATGGCTCATATGACCATGGAGTTGGCAAGTCAAATTCTGAGTGCAGGCTACAATTTGGGAACTCAGTGAAGGTGAACTTGAACTCCCCGGGAGAAGTGGGTTAGCTGAGGTAGATAATAAAATTCATCTTTCTGACTACTGAAATCCTCTGATCTCCTTTAAGGCCCCCAGCTGGTTGGATGAAGAGGCTCCTCTCATTGTTGATTTGTAGATATAATCAGCAGTAGATGCAATCAACTGACTAATGATCTAAATCCACCTATGAAATACCCTCATAGTAATATTCAAACCAGTGCTTGTTTGATCAAACAACTGCACATAATAACCTAGCTAAGTTGACATATGAAATTAGCCACCACACATGGGTTACAGTGTCATCATTAATTCATCTTTGCATTTGAAGATTAGAAACTTAGCGTGACATGGTCCCCAAAACACATCACTTATTTCCCTGCTTAGGGCAAATAACTTAATGAAAATTTCTGTAACTGTGTTTTTGTCATTTAGGTGATGGGCAAACTGATTGCTAGAGTTATATCAGTCTAGTGGATGTAATGAACAAAATTCTCCAAAGCAGGATTGGACCTATGGACAAGTGAAGATGGTGGGTGATTTGAATTGCTTGAGAAAAGCTTCACCTGTGCCAAGGGCAAAGGGAAGAAAACTAGCAATGCTTGGGATTTTGCAAATTTTCTAGAGCCCAGTGAGTGGTAGGTACATGCATGTCTGTGGATATAATCATTGTAACAACTCATATCTCACAACCTTGGTGCTCCCTTCAGCTGAAGAAGGGCCTCCTGCTGCTGACCAAGCCCCTGAGAAGTCCATGATGTGTGTCACAAGGACTTAACCTGAAGATTATGGGAGAGTTTATCATGTTCCAGAACACCCAGCATCTTCCCTCAGGAGGTCAACAATGCTGCCCAGAGAAGGCAGTGCTATTCCTGAAGCACTGGCTACCACCATTCCTCTGCCACTCCTGCTTTCCATCTGCATGTGTCTGTCCATCTTGCTGCTCCTCGGAACACAAGAGGTCCCCAGGCGTCTCAACTGCTGACCAAGCTCCTCCTGGATGTTAGAACTCCTCTGACTTGTCCACTTTGAGTCTTCTTGCTTCAAAAAATAAAAAACAAAAAAACGGAATAATTCAGTGAGATAGAGGAGAATAACTTCCTCTCCTTTGTGTGGGGATTGGAAAGGGGTTGCACAGCAGTATTGCTTACATGAGAAAGCAACACAGTAAAAATGCTCTATTAGCCTTTAGTACCAGTCCTTTCCCTCCCTGTGCCAGAGATAACTGCTATCAGAATCACTCCTCACTGTCTCACCACTAAGCTTTTTATGGATTCTTCTACTAGGATAATTAATACATATAGTGTGCTTAGAACATTGATGGATACCTACTAGTCACTAGTAAATATTTTCTACTTTTTGTTGTTGGTGTTGCTAAGTGTCCAAGTCCTTCCTTGGGAAGCAATTCTCTCTCAAAAGGATCTGTAGGTCTGCTGCAAACCAATTTCTGGGGTGCCATTTCCAAAGAGAGCCAGACAATATCAAACTTGTCTGAATTTCCCCTAAAACTCATATAATCCTCCTAAAATTCCTGCCAGCCAAAAATGATTATCCTCTTGTTGTGCAAAAGTAAACTGAGGCTCCAGGAGTTAACTAACTTCTTCAAGTTCTCAAAGTAAGAAGTGATGGAGTCAGGTTTCAAATTCAGTCCTGCCTATTTCCAAACACATGCATACTATGATTGGGATGGAGCGATAGGGTGGCAGTTCTCAACCAGGAGTGATTTTGTCCTCTTTCCCACCCCAGGGACATGTGGCAATGTCTGGCGACATTTTCAACTGTCACAACCCTGGAGGAGGGGTTGCTACTAGCATCTAGTGGGTGGAGACCAAGGATGCTACTAAACACCCTACAATTTGTTCAGCCCTCCACAACAAAGAAGTGTCAGGACCAAAACGTTAGTGCTGAGGTTAAGAAACCCTGGGTTAGAGGATGATAAGTCATATTAAATTGTTAGCAAGGGAATTAGAGGGTATCAGAAAAGGCATGTTAAAAAGTACATTTGTGATAGGGGGGTGAGGTCAAATTTCAGTGAGCAGGAGTAGAAAGCAGAGTATAGTAGAGAGAACAGCATGAATGAAGGAGGAGAAGATATATAGCAGATACTGACAGAAAAGTAAAAACCCACGCACAGGGAAGAAACAGAAGTAGAAATTGGAAAGGTAAGTTAGGGACCCAATTTTGGGAGGCCTGGAATGCTAAGAATTTGAGTTCAAGAAGCCAGGGACAAAACAAAACACTAAAGAATCTCAAGGTATTTGTCTTGGGGCTACCAACCCAGTTCACCAAGAGACATGAGGTCTTTTTATTCAAGCAGTCTGCATCATTGCCACCTATATATTGCCTTGGACCATCTTAGAATCTGGGACCTAGATGGTGATGGCATTTGCCCATGGTCATTGGCTAGTTAGTGACAGGACTGGAACTAGCACCTAATCTTGGATGCGCAGTCCCCATCCTTTTTGCGCTAAATGCCTGCCCTAACTTTGTATATACAGGGTAGTCCCTGGGATCCCAAAAGCATAGAGAGCCTTTGCTCTCCTTTATATCCTACTTAAATGTTCATAAAGAAGACTGATGGTGAATCTTCTTTTTTATTATTTTCCCCACTCCAACTTGAAGCAATGAAAATGTGCAAACCCAAATATTCCTGCACAAACCAAAGAACATTTTCTACTTTAAAAAATGTTTTTTTGAGGAAAAGCTGGTATGAATAAATGGAAAGGCTATTGTTTGGCCCTTTGGAACCACTTTCTGAGAATCATGATTGGGCAGGACAGGTATTTCCCATTTCCAGCCTTGCATGTGGGCTGAACTTTAATGAAGAATTGAGATCTGGCTAAAAAGGCAAGTAACCTAATATCCTAGAAGGATCCCAGGGACATGTCCAGTGGAGGCAGTCTGTGCACAGAACCAACCTTCTTTGACCAAAAATCATTTCACAACCTGAGACTTTGGTTTTGGAAATTCAAAAAAAAATCTATCCCTCCCATTTGGGCAAAGAAATTACATTCCCAAGACCATGCCACTGAAACATAAAGGTTATTTATTTCCAAACAAAAGAATTAGGAAATGTGAACTTTAAGGCTTTAAGACTAACATTAACTCATCTGTGGCGACAGATGGTATTTAGTATTTTCAATGAAGAGGCTGTTAAATGTGAAAACTTAATACATCTGGGATGAGTCATCAGGGTGAGTTAATTTGCTAAAATCTTAGCTTTCGCATTTCCTGATTAGATTTTTTTTCTTGTTCATCGTTCATCCTGGCATCTGCGACCCTAACAATTTTCCATTTAACCCAAAGGAAATATTTTGAATTTTCCTTTATTTGCAGTCTCACCTAAGGTCATTCTGGGGTATTGACCCCAGGCTTAGTTTAAAATGATGATGAAACAATTTGGAAAAAGACTTTAACAGGACAGTGTAATTCTAGGTCTTCTGATAGCATAATGTACCTCCTATAGCATAATGTACCTCCTATAGCATAATGTACTTCCTATATAGCATAAATATAAATATATAATAAAATATATGTTTTCTATATATATATATTTTCCCTTTCTTTTACTTACTTACTTTCCAGTCATCATCTATTAGTAGTATAGTAGGATCTCCTTCTACCCCTGTCAATTCCTACTAGGTGTTTATGTGAGTCCCACTATAATCTTTATATTGGAGCAATAGGATCTTGAATTTGGCTTTTTGTTTTAATGTGTCCCTTTAGTATTCTGGATGTCTTATTAACTCTATGAGATATAAATCCTCACCTTCCTTTAATATAGTCAGTAGAGGTTTCTTAAATGTCTACTATATATGCATTTCCTTTTTAAGTCCCAGAACATTTGGAAAGATGTGAAGGTCTAGTACATTACCAGAAAGAAAATGTTGCTATTAGACATCCACAGATAAGACTCTAGACTGTTGTACAAATCATTTCTCCTCTTTTCTCATTAAGTTCCCTATCAGTCCTTGCTGAGTCCTCCTCCAGGGATACCCTGAAATTCCTTCTTTCCTGGGCCTCTCTCCCTCTTCCTTACCCTGAAAATCCCCTCAGTCTTTCCCTGTGACTCTAACCCCATAATCCAAGCTTCACCCTGGAAGAATACTTTGTCCAAGCTTTCAAGGGAAATCATCCATTGAGTGAACACTTCTTTTGCTAATGTTTGTTGGGAATTTAGAGTTGATGATTAAACTTTGGGACCAACTGGGAACTTAGATAAGGGAGTTAGGCCTTGGAAAATGCCAATGTCTGGCTGACGAAGATGCTTTGGAAATGGTGGCTGGGACCCATGGTCATAACTGAGCTTCTTAGACTTCTCAATTCTCAGATCTCCACATTGGGAGCTCTTCCTTGGGAAAGTGAGGGCCCACAGAGAAGAGTCCCTTCTCCAGATACTCTTTCTCATATTCACAGGGCTCACTAGTAAGGAAGGAGAAAGTCATCCCTGGGGACAAGCTCCAAAAGTCAGACCTGGACTCTGACATTCATGAACTCAATGAGGATGAAAGGGCATAGACAGATGCATGAAAAAGACAACAACATTCTTCTAGGTCCTAAAACTCAGTCTCAAAATTACATCAGTTAAAGGTGGAGAAAGGGAAGGAGAGTTCCTCCCTACTCTTCCTTTCTGGGCCATGGAATGGAAATGTCCTCTCCATTTTGAAAACTCAAGGAATAGAGAATAAGTGACACTTATAGCACCTTTTCCACTCTCAAGACTTTCGTTCTCTTAAACTCTTAGGTTTTAATGAAACCTGTGATCTAGCAGGGCTTACGCTGTGCCCTTGGGTCCTTTCTGGGCATTCCTGCTCCCACCTTTGTAAGGTGTCTCTCCCAATATTACCACCGCTCTATTATGTGTTTTCCCTGGATCATGGTGGACTGTATAATCTTTACCCTGGAAGGCTCTAAAATAGGTAAGAACAGCATATTAATTAAATATCCTAGTATTGAAATCTATTTCCTATTCTATATCCAATCTCAAATTATCACTAGTAATGTTGCTGTATAATGCTTCAGAAGTTGTATAGCAAGTCCACATAACAGCAACACAATCCAAAATACAGTGTCAGCAGAACAAAAATGACTCAAGCTTCAATTTGAACTGCCTTTCAGGATTAAACTTCCAGGGAGCAATTAAAGTTCAAAATTCAAATAGCCCTTTACAGTAGAATCCAAAGAAATTAAAGGCCAAGATTCTAAAATTAAAGACCATAAAAATTAAACTGTATATAATAGCTTCTCCATTAAAAAATATTGCTCAGTCTCATACAGAAAGAGAATTAATAGAGTATTCCTTCAACGACTACAGGTTATCACTGGAAGAGGAATTATTTCATTAGGATCTCTGGAGTTGGATTAATTAAAGCCAGGTTCTCATGCATCCTCTTTTTTAAAAGTGTAAAAAGAGTTAATAAAAATGGAATTATCACAGCATATTCCAAAGAACCCACAAGGAAACCCTAGTCCCAGAGCAGATATGCAAATATACACATATAGACATAACTATGTGCATTTCCTAGAACCCAATATTTTCCACAATCCAGGTGCATATGATTGTTTCCAAAGATTGTAAGAGTGGTATGGGAAAGTTAGAGGCCATAGTAGCCAGAACAGCTTGACACACTTAAAAAGTCATTTCTAAACTTTTTCCTTGCCTTCTTCTTTAGAAGAGGCTAGAAAGCTAAATACTTGATTTCCTTAGTCATCGTCCAGCCTGTAGTATCCAGGTGACACAACTCTGGCCAGTAAGGGGTAAGTGAAAGTCTGAATAATGCTTTTGGCCCTTGGCCTTCTTCGAACCTAGAACACAGATACCGGATCTGGAAGTGCAGCGCTCTCCTGCAGCTAGGAAGACAAAACCACTTGCTAAGAATGGGGTTGCCGAAAGAAAGAGCCTGGGTTCCTAATGGTCTTAGTGTTATTGTACTGACCTTGGCATGCCTGTTTCTGGATTTATCGCTACATAAGAAAAGCAAATCTTTCTGTGTTTAAGCTACATAGGATTTCTGTGACTTGTAGGTAAATGCACTTCTAAATGATGCAGAAAAAAGAGAAAATCCCAGTTCTAGCCCTTACCAGCATTCTGGATGTCCAAAGTCTACAGCCTGTAACAGGAGAAATAGCTCATCGGTAGCTGATTTCCCCCATCCTTGGGGAAATATGCACCACACACACTGTCCCCTCCCCTAAAGAGTGGCATTTACAACAAAAGTTAGAAGTGATGTCACAATCACCAGATCTTACTTGAAGTGTCCTTATTTCCCATCTCATTTATTTAGAATCTCTTACTTTCCATTTCCCCTTGAACTCCATGTTCCTAATCTCTCTAATCTCCTCAATGCCAACCTAGTCAAATTATCCCTTAGATCAATCAATCCTGCATCTCATAGCATAGTTTGCTGCATTACTATGCTAACAATATTTCTTCCTGTCTATGAAGTCTTGCCAAAGACCACCTTTATAAAGAAGAAGGAAAGTCAGAAAGAAAAAAAAGAGAGAGAAGACAGGGTGAATTCTAATATCCTCCCACAGTGTGAGTTATTGTGCCTCGGCTTTGTATCTTCTGCAACACTCACCAGGAGCAGATCAGAAGGAGCTCACAGATAGTAGACTGGAAGCAGTATATTCATTTTTAATGATGATATATCTTTGGATGTTTGAAGAGATGTGAGAACTATGGAGTTCTATGGGGTTCAGAGGGTAGAAGTAACTCCTGCTCTGTTTATAGACAACTTGTTAGATTCTAGAGGTTTGGAGTATATTTTAGGACAGAACTTTAAAGTTCCCTGCCCTCTAGGAGCTTTCATCCTCCTTTCCCTAGGTAGCATGCATGGTTACATGGATATATTTAGGGGTCTTGTAAATCTAACCATCAAGTCAGTTTACCAATCTGAGCCATTGGTTCCTCAGTTTCAGAATGGAAATAATCATACCCACTTTTCAGGATGAGAGTAGAAATAAGATGTAGAAAGCTTATATTATATTATGTGATTGTTTTAGTTTCCTGGCTGCTAAGTCACATACCATCCAATCGGTGGGCTTAATTATAGGAATTTTTTGGCTTACAGTTGCAAAGGCTAGAATCTGGCTTGCTTCCTCCCAAGGTTGGTACCTTCTGACTGGCCAGTGAACCATTGTCTTTCACTTTTCTGTCCCTCGGCAATGCACATGGTGGTATCTTCTCCTTTCTCTTCTGAGTTCCCTTGACTTCCAGCTTCTGGCTTTTCCGGTGGCTTCTCTTCTGTATCCTATTTCTTTTGTTTAATAAGGACTTGAGCCATATTGAAAAAAGGCCCACCCTCATTCACTTTGGGCACAAAGTAGTAATATCTTCAAATGTCCTATTTACAAATGGTTTATACCCACAGGACCAGGATTGGGACCTGAATATGCCTTTTGTAGGGGAAAAGATTCAATCCCCAATAATGCCCCAAAGGTTTGCTGGGAGCCTGAGAGTATCATGTGAGCAGTAATGGATAAGTGATCAGGAATTCTGGGTTCTATGTTTTGATTCTGGTTTTGCAATTCACTGTGTTCTCTTAGACTTTAGCTTAGAAATAAATATACAGATAGGTGATAGCTAGCTAGCTAGCTAGATAGATATAGGTGATAGATAAAAAGATAAATGATAGAGAGATAAAGGGGTGGGGAGTGGCTTCCTAAACTTTTCCAGCAAAGCACTTTATTGACATAGATAATTGAATTGTATACCCTGAGTATAACTCAAGTATCCTGCTACAACCAGGAAATTTAATTCATATTTTCTTTTAATATTTCTGTAAATGCTCTTCATATTTATTTTCATTTAGTCACACTACTTTAAATGATTTACCCAATTAATAATAATTATATCTATTTTTTATTGAGGACTTTTTAAGTGCTAGGCCTTATGCAAAGTCTTTTTCTTACATTATCTTATTTAATATTTACAATTACCCTTGACTTAGGTGTGACTATTACCCCATTTTAAAAATAAGGAAACTGAGGCTTCCAGGGGTTGAGAAACTTGCCCAGGGCCCCATAGCTAGACTGTGATGCATTTGGGATTCAAACTTAGGCAGTCTGGCTCCTGGTCCACATCTAGGATTTTAAAGTATACCATAGTTCACTAGCACCTTCTTTTCCTACACCATCCCCCAAACACCACGGTCCATCTCAGGGGTCTGCAGGGGTGCCAGGTAAGATCAACAATGTGTGGTTTCTCTGACTCCATGTCCTGCTCACTCAGTGTAGTCATCTGTTTTGCCTGAGGTTGGGGGATGGAGGAGAATAGTCTTTCCTAACAAATGCTGCTCAAAGGGTGAATTCTTACAGAGTATACTGGTGTCTTCATTTTACCCTGCTTTTGGCAAAGGGATTGGTGATGTAGTTATGGATGGGGTATCTCTCCTGCAGTTCTAACCTGCTGGGATGATTTGTTTAATGTCTTTCTAATGCTTTTCAGAGAAAAGGGGGTAAAAGGTTTGGGATTGGGAGGTGAGATGGGTGGAACAGGGGAGAGAAAGCAAGAACTGTATTCAGACAGGGGAGTGCTGTGAGGACTCCCCATGATTTAAGTTATTCATCAAGAAGACCAGGGACCCCAGGGACACAAAGTGTTCAGATTTTGAACATATTCCATCAACTTGATTGCTGGTGAAACTTGAGTATATAGGGGAAAAAGTGAGCAAGTAGCTACTGACTTGCTTCCAGCTCTTCTGAGCCCACAGAAACTTTTTTAGAGCTTTGAGGACTTTTAACCTCTCTTCTTCCTGTTTCGCCCTCCCCTTTTTGTGCTGTCAGGAAAATGACAAGCTTCTTTCTATCTGATGCTCTTAACCCAAGGCGATGATGTCTGCCCTGACCAAGTGCTTTTTCTTAAAATAAAGGAAGCAAATACATTCAATTCAGAAAGAAGCCAGTTCACTTAGAGAGGCCTTATTCCTCATTCACAACAGTTTCAAGAGGAGTAGCAAAATAGCACTGAGAATGTTTGTGGTTATTTGTAAAGAGTGATAGAGCTCACAAATCCTAGTTTCTCTGCAGAGTTCAGCATCTGAGAGGAGCCTCTGATCTCCTCTCCAAGGAGGACATGCACTCCTGTCCAGGCTATTGCTGTTGTAACTGATGGAAACTGCTAGCAAAATGACTGAACTTTCCCCACCTAGGCAAGGTGGGCTCAAGACCCTCTTGGGACCTACAGGGCCCTACACCCTTCCCTCTGGGTGAGTCGTATTGTCCAGAGTCCTAACCGATTTTCCCATGAACTAGGGACTTCCCATTTCCTCCTCATTGGGTCCATCACAGGGGAGAGATGACCTTAAAGCTTGTTTTTAGTTTGCTCAGAACTGGAGAGTCTGTCTTCTCTGTATAAAAGACACACTGATGTTGGAAAAGAACCTGTGATCAGTTTTGAAACTAGGAAGAACTCTTCTACCGGAGTTTGAATGGGAATCCTGGCAGGCTTCCTATAGAAAGTAAGGTTCCTCTGAAGGAAGGGTAAAAGTTAGACTGGTGAAGGTATGGAATGGATTGCTCTAGCAAGGAGTGAACAAGACTCGTACTTCTGAGGCACAGCAACCAGAGCATGTATGCTCTGAAGGATAGTCTTGGAATGGTGAAGACAGAAGTAAGGCAGGCTGAGAGGTGAGGCTTGTACATAATGTTAAAGAATTGAAAGGTTATCCTGAGGTCAAGGGAAAGCCAGTGATGGGTGTGAAACAGAAGCAAGACATGGTTGGATCTGCCTTTTAGAAATATCATTCTGGCTATAGCATGGAGAAGGAATTAGAAGGGGACACAATTGGAGGAGGGAGACCAATATGATAGCTGTGTCCATAGCCCAGAGAAAAGAGAACAGCCATATAGATGCAGACACATTTGAGAGATTTTCGGAGCCAGAATGAACCTGACCAATTTGATGTAGAGGATGGAGGAGAGAGAGAATTCAAGGATACCTGCTGGATCACTGACTTGAGCACCTAGAGTGATGCTGGAATCCTTCATTGTGGCAGGGAAGAGGAAGTAGGGCAAGTCCAAATTCAGATAGGAATGTGTGTAGTTGGGTTGCTGCCAGATGTTCAAGTCATGAGTAGGCAGCAGAGGTCAGAAAGAAGTCTAAGCTGAACTAAAGATAAGGATTTAGGAGCTGCATTTGTTTCCTAGAGCTGCCATAACAAAGGACCACAAACTTGGTGGCTTAAAACACAAAACTTTATTGTCTCATGGTCCTGGAGGGTAGAAGTCTGAAATCCAAGTGGCAGCAGGGCCATGCTCCCTCCAAAGGCTCTTGGGGTAAACCACTCTTTGCCTCTTCCTAGATTCTGGTGGTCACAGCCAACATGTGGCCTTCCATGGCTTATGGCTGCATCACTCCAGGCTCTGCCTCCATCTTCTCCAGGCTTTGTCTCTGTGTCTTCTCCTTTTCTTATAAAGACACCAGGCAGATTGGATTAAGGCCCGCCATATTCCAGTATGACCTCATTTTAACTTTACTAATTACATCTGTTACAACCCTACTTCAAATACAATCACATTCTGAAATACTAAAGCTTAGGATTTCAACACATCTTTTGGAGGGACACAGTTCAACTCATAACAGGAGCCATACGCCTATAGAAGTAGCAAACAGCCCTGGGCATGCATGAAATGACCAGGGACATGGGGAAAGATGGAAGAGAGGCCTAGGGGCACCAGTATGTAAGCAAGCAGACTTATCTTTGTCCACAATGTCCACAGTTGCCAAGGTCCAGAGTGGGGAAGAGTCAGGAGCAGGTGGCCCAAATGCATAACTCTGCCCCTTGCAATAACTTTAGCTCCTAGCCTAACATCTAACATGACCCGAAGGAGCCGACATCTATGAAAGGGCCCAAATGAGATCTGTGGTCTACTGTTAACACCGCTTGGATTTGAAAATGCTCTGTAACTGCAAAGTACTGCACAAATAACAATTCTCACCGTGATTCCAGCTAATTATTATGCACTCAGGTTTAAAGGTGAAAAAATTTAAATTCAGACAGGTTACTTGCCTGGTCCAGGCAATTTGGTGATAATGACAGAGACTGAAATCATTTCAAGTCTTCCAATTCAGGGTCACTGCTCTGTCCTCTTATATTGCTATTTATTGCCCTTAGGCTTATGTTAGTTTATTATTTTCTGAACTTTTCTGAAAAAAAAACAAAGAGGAAAAAATGCATTAGCTGAAGATGCAGGCAAAAAATATAGCATGAGAGAATTTCTCAGAACCATTTCTGAGACCTAAGATGCCCTTCCCTTGCCACCTTGGCCTGTCATCCATGGCTGTGCCCTGGAGAACATGGGAAGTGCAGGCTCTGTGTGTCCCTGCCCCTGCCTCCTGTTTCTCATTTCTGCTTCACGCCATCATGGATAATTAAAATCGACTGGCTGCCTGGGTTTCCTTTCTCTCTGCCACTGTCATTTCCACTTGCTGGCTCTTGGGCTTTTTTAGCACAAAATTGTTGTGTTTGGGCACTAATTTGCCAGGCAGTGATAAATTCCAAGAAAAACCCATTCTTGTTGAATTATTTTTGGAATGTTATGCAAACATGTCTAAGTTACGTGGCAGCCAATTCGGCTCTAAGATCTGGTTTTGACTTCATGTTAATTCAGTAGTAGAGAAAAAGAAAGAAACACCCAAAATGCTGAGAAGCCATCATTTATTCTCAGGATAAGTTTTGAAAAGTCTGCTTCTTTGGTACAAGGGCCTAAGCTCCCTTTCAGACCCTGTGCAGTGAAGGCCACATTCAAGTACTAGGTGTCCTTCCTGGAATATGTAGAGGGAAAACTTCCCACTCTAATTCTCTAGGAGAGGAAAGGCTGAATCAGGTGGAAGCACACTGCTGCACGTAGGGTGAGGCTATCATCTCTTTTTTGAAAAAGATCAAGCAAACCTTCTTTCAGTGAGCTCAGGCCTTAATCTCAGCTGCCTTATACCAGTGGACTTTAAATAAATAGACAAGTAATAATGCTCCTTTCCACCCTAAGGACTCTTGCTCCAGCACCAACTCCATGTACTACCCCTTCCCCCCAAGCCTTAAATTCAGATCTGAGCAAGAGACAACTTAGTTGACTTAGTTTAGAACCAAACTTGAAGAACATTTCTGATCCTGGGAGTGGATAACTGTCATTTTTTCTCTGCCCAGCATTTATTTCCATATCTTCTAGTTGGAGCCCCTCCATTTTGTTGTTGTTGTCATTGTTGGAACATTCCATCCCCCACTCTCTGTCCACTTTGAAACTTGCTAAGCTGGTAGGATGTGAGTCTGGAGCTACCAATGACTCTTGTCTGAGAGTGATGCTAGATGGAGGATGGAGACTGGGAGGTGGTGTGTGCTGAGTCCTGAGTATATTGTCTGGGTACCTAATTCAGCTCAGGCCTGAGCCAAGACCTGCCCCCTAGGCACTGCAAATACAAGAAGCAATAAAAGAAAGACTCTTCACTTCTATGTTTTTCAAATCCCAATTTATTCCTCTGAAAAATGTGGAGGACAGTATACAGAGTTTTAAAATATATTCTAAAATCCTGCCCATAATATTCATGTTCATATGCCACTATGTGCACAATTGGCTGACTATATGAAACAGAAATTGTGAAGAAGAGGAACTAGAATTCCTGTATTAAAGCTTTTATCACAGTAGAACTGTGGTGGATTGAATCATGTCCCCCACAAAGACATGTTCAGATCCTAACCCATGGTCCTAAGAGTGTGAACCCATTTTTAAATGGGAATTTTGAAGATGCTATTAAGATGAAGCCAAACCAAATTAGGGTGGGCCTTAAACCAATATGACTGGAGTTCTATAAACAAAGGAAATTTGTACATGGAAGTGGAAGCCTGGGACAGAGACAGAAGGAGGACAGATGGCCATGTGATGGAGGCAAAGATTGACTGCCAGCAAATCACTACCAGAATGCTACAAACTTCAGAGAAAGCACAGCCTGCCAATACCTTTATCCAACCTCCAAAACAATAAATTCCTGTGGTGTAAGCCAGCTAGTCTGTGGTATTTTGTTATAGCTGCCCTGGACACTAAGACAATGTCCCACCTTTCTACCACTGTCTGAAGATTTCAATCAAAACCCTTCCCCCTGGCATTCAAGATATTCTACCAGCTGGCCCATCCCTCACATTCCTTCCCACCGCCCATTCCCCGGTCAATCTGAGCTACACACTGTTCTCTGCTTATCATCTGTACTACCTTCCCAGGCCCGTGAAATCATAGTGTGTTTCCTTTTCATGAGAGGCTCTCTTCACCTACCTCTACTCCCAAGCCCACCCATTTTACAAAGTCCCCTCAAAGTCCACTTTCTCCAGTAACCCTTCCTCATGTACATATCCCCAACCTTACTTCTATGAAAGACCTCATTTTCTGAATCCCCAAAGCACTTCAACTGGACCTTATTTTTGTCTCCCTTGACCCATTCATTGTTCTTCCCTACTAGCCGCTGAGGCAAGCAGCTCCGTATGGACTCTGGCTGAATGTACCACTGGGCAGTTCCTTGCTTTAAGCCCGTGTTCTGAAACCCTTGCCTTCCATATTGGCATATCTGTTGCTACAGAGGCATTAGATGCAGAGAGATATACATGGGGCTTGGGCTAGTGTATACATATATACACACAGCCCTAGTTGCAGAGGATTTAGTGCTTTCTGGGATGAAGACTTAACTAGTGAGAGGCAGGGCCAGCAACTAAATATTCTCCTTTCTCTCCATGGATACAAGACCTCCAAAAAGACAATTCCATGAGACTGAGCCATTAGTTATGCTTATGACCTAGTGGTGCGTGGCTCAGTAAATACCTCTTATACTTGTTCTTTCTCTTTTCCTGATGTGTTCCCTTTTCTTCCCATTCCTTTTATCCTGGGTCCATATCCCCAGTAAAGAAGTAACTCGATAGCTTTGACTTTAGGCTCATTTTCTAGGGAATCCAAGCAAAGATAGTTACCTATCAGTTTTTGCTGTATATTACAATTCCTTATACATATATTTTGCCACTCTTCCCTTATTAGACTACACAGTGGTTGAGGGTATATTCTATACTTTCATCTCTGCACTGTAGTCTTCTAGAATAGTGTTGGTGCTCAGTAAATGTTTGTGGAATGAAGGAATGACAACAGACCTTGTAAAACATTATATTAATAGGGACCCCAAGACTTGAGATGACTACACAATATGGAAGGATAGGTCAAGAGTTTGTTCTTATATGGACCTCTATTCTCATTCCAATGACTTGTCAATACAACCGAGGGCTGCTGGATGCACAGCACATGTGATTCAACCAAGGGATATTTCCTTTTTTATCCCTGTATACTAGTTTACAGGATAAGGAAAGACAAAAACTATAATTAGATCAAACTCTTGTCCAGAAGTAAAGGCAGCAAGGTCTTGGGGAGCAGACCACAGGGAGAATGACTGAGACAAGAGAACTTGTTTACCCTTATTTGATGGCATGACACCTTTCACAACATGTATGGAGAGAAAAAGCAATGTTATGAAGGACTGAAGGGCCATCTGAAAGAGAAACCTTATTAGGACACCAGGAAGACTGGGATGGTCCCAACTGAGGCTGCCAGGAAGGTAGGAGACCCTGGCTCCTCAGAGCAGAATTCACCTGAATGACTAAGAAGTCCTGTGTACCTCACCCCACCAGCCCCCTCCCACCTCCTACATCCAATCTAGCCTTTTTTGCATCATGGTTCATTGTGGCTGGGACCTGACTGACCTTCTGTGACCTGGAAACCACTGAGGCCTGTGCTCACATCCAGGCCAAAGGACATGATCTCAGCAGTATAGGGGCACCCATCACATGGCATCAGCACAGTTTTTAACAATGGCACCTGTAGAAGGAACAGAAGTGATATTCCTACATAGTTGGACAGATCCGGCACTCCAGTTCTCTCTTGGCCCTGTATTTGGAAGCAGGACTGTGTACTCTGGACTGTGTCCCTGGAGTTCTTGGGCTTCAGGCAAGTACCACTAGTCCTCCTGCTAATGAGGACTCAATCAGCTAATTGCAAATTAAAATATGTGACCATAATCTTACCACAAGGTGATGAAATGGCTCCTCCTGGTCATTCTAGGACTTGCCAAGCCTGTCTGCAAGAAATATACCCTGTTGACCAAGGCCTCTCCAGGTTTCCAGGTGTAGTTGTGGCTTATTGGAAAGTGTGACCTGTGCTGAGAAAAACAAAACAGGAGATGGGAAGAGGAGAGAAGATGAGTAATTGCACCTGTCAGAAAATAAGGATAATAGTTTAAGGATACACAAACACACACACACACACACACACATAAGGAAGCTCTGAATTCTGTGAGGAGAACATCAATGCAAATGCGAGGAATTTTTTTTGTCTTCCGTGTCTTCCAGAGAAGGTGAAGTTGGTCTCTTGGGCCTCAAGGCCTGTATCGCCTTCCAGGCAACAGCCTCATACTCAGTGGTTAGCACAAGCATTACACAACCCCTGACCTGCTGCCCATCCTGCAGATACCGGCAGCTCTAATTTTGCAAAACACTATTTTTAAAACAATCAAATAGTTCTACATTGCCCCCACTGCAACCCAGAAGAAGGAGCTGGTTGCCTCACTAGGCTCTGGCACAAAAGCGTTTCACTGTGGATGTCTTCTTTCTGCTGTCATACTGTCCTGATTAAGATTAATTGTCCATGTTGCAATGAGTCATTGAGAAAGGATGGAAAGGGTGGAAGGAAAAGGGCAGTTTGCTTTTTTTTTCCTACTTCAATGTTTGTTCTGAAAGATCCAAAAGAATTCAGAAGTGGAGCAAAGGAATTTAAAGTGTGGAACATGTAATAAAGGAGATCAAGTGAAAAAGCTATTATGGGCTCCATGTTTATCTTCAGCTCAGTGACTTTCAGAAGAGCATGCACTTGGCTGGGAAGCCTGGAGGATGTGACTGCTCCCTGCCAGTTGGAGGGACTTGACCTGAACTCTCAAAAACCCAGCTGACCTCATCCATCCCCATCTACCCTCAATAGCAAAGCTAGGATCCTGTCCCCTCAGCAGATTCACCCACACATACATATATACTCCAGTATATATACTGGAACCTCAAAAGTCCATTTTTGGGTGGAGAAGTCATATATAATGAAGAAAGAAAATGCATACAAAAATGAAAATGTATAACCACTAAACTCAAGATTGTACCAAGAAGGAAATAGACATTATTTATACAATACCTTTGACTTACCAGACATCAGTGCAAAGGTTTATTCTTTCTAAGACACTTCTCCAAGGGTCAAACTTATACATTCCCTCTGAGTGTATTTTCCTTTATCTGAAATATCCCCACGCTCTGCAAAGCCCCTCAAATCCTTTGCTGGCAAAAGGGCCTGGGTGAAGCAACTCAGGCTATTTTAGAACTATTAAAAGAATACTTAAAGAGACTACTTCCAGAACCCATGATCACTACTCTCATTCCAAATTGTAAACATGCATCATCTTTGCTCCTACCCACCCCCATTCCATTACCTTAACAAAATGAGGAAAGATTTGGCAAGGAAAGAAATATACAGCTTTGACAATTTTGTGTATTCAATAGAATCAAATTTTCATGATCCAATGGAAAAAGAATTGGGCAGGATATCAGCAAACTGAAGCACACAGCATCTAACTCAAAATATGGTACATGCAATATCCATTCCCAAATGAGTGAATGAACTTAGGTAGGAATTCCAGCTCAGCAACTAACCCAATGCATGAACATAGAAAAAATACTTACATTTTTTGGATCACAGAATGTATCTAGTCCAATAGAAAACTAGCCTATCTTCTAATTCAGGTATTCCTTCCACTGCCCCAGCAGTCTGGAGTCTGTATGCCAATGTCCCTGGAAGGCTAACTTGTCTTCCTGTTCCCTGGGAGGCGCATCTGGAATCATTCCTATTCTACATTTAGGTCCTGGGTTGGATGAATCTTGAACACTCAGTTCTCATTTCTAGCTTGAGACCACCTGATGGATAACCTGAAGACTCCTCTGGGCTTCACTGGTTCTCATCTAAGGGCTGGCATATCTGCTTTTGCCAAATCAAGGTTGTTGGCAGGAAGGTCTGTAGCAACTCATTACCCAAATAGTAACTCATCTGAACTCCCTCCACACACACCTACAACTTGCCACAAAATGATTGATTGTAATTCAAAATTGTTGTCTCCTTGAGAAGTTTGTGAAGTTGCACTATCTGGCTGCATCCCTGAATTACAAAGATATATTTTTTCCTCAAACAAGTAATAAAAGAATGTTATCATAATTCTGTCTACACCAGTGTTTGATATCTTCACAATAGTTATTCCTCTTACCCAACCTACGTTTGTTTATCCTCAACCTGTCTTTCTCTCAAGAATAGGAAGGATTCCTAGTCACCATGTGAAGATAAGACAATGTAATTTTGGCCAGGTTTAGGTAAATGTGCAATATGCAAGTAACATTGTCCACTCAGAAGTTTGAGCCAGAGGTTCAGAGCCTAAAGAACTTCAGTCCCCTATTGTTCCATGTTATTTCTCTGGGGGTAGACCTGCTTAAGAACTAGAGAATATCAGACAAAGAAAATACGACTATCCATTCCATCTCTTCCCTCTTCTTTGGGGAGGAGGAACCTGAGGCTCAGAGAAGTTAAAGTGTCAAAGTCACAAGGTCTGTATGGCCCAGCCATACCTCCCCAAACCCCTCCCATGTCATGGCCCAGCCCCACCCCACCCCCAGCCCCACCCTACAGGATTCACTCAGTTGCCTCTATTTCTACTGGGCCATTAAGCTTCTGTCTTCAGCTGGACCTGTTATGGCATCAATCTTTGCTAGTGATCAGTCCATAAAATGGACACAAGCAAGATGGCCAAGGGATCCACAGATAAACAAAGGCCCCAGGAGGCAGACCACAGTGGCCTGTTTTCTTAACAGTCCAGTGCATACTGGGTATTTTGTTTTGATTTTTACTTTTCTTGTTGACTTTTTCATTCATTTGTGTCCTTACTTAGTTTTGTGTGGGAAAGAGAGGGTCAAGAATCTGGGAAGGCAAGGAAGATAGTTTATTGGCTAGAAATTGGCAAGACCACATATCCCTGATTCATCAGTATGCCTGACCCATTGGTTTGAGATGGGTCTGTACCTCCTGACTCCTCTTGCGTCCTGTAAATCCATGCTTTTTAATTTTTACAGAGCAGTTTATGGGCTGCGAAGAAGGGAGAGCTGGAGGCTCTGTTGTCAAGGGCTGCACTGAGCAATGAACCATCCTCTTGATGTGCTTTTTCTTCCCTCCCTCTGTGATGTTGTAAATGAGTCTTTAGACCCTCCAAGGGAGATGGCAAAGTGCCCTTTGGGGGTAGGGCGTGAAAGAGCACAAGGGCTGTTAAGAGGCCTGCAGGAAAATGTGAGACACTGGTCTGTCTCTAATCAACTTAGTTATCTGGGGGTCAAGAGAACATTCAATCAGATCATCCTCACAACCCATTCTGAGCTATTCGGCCTGTGAAAAGAAGTAGAATGTGTGACTTGATGATTTAGGGCAGAGCTGCTCAACTTTTTTAAGAGTTCATGTTTTAAGGGGAGTAATTTGGAGGGAACATGGTATGCTCTGAAGAATTAGAAGCTATAGAATTTTCCAACTCTCTGAAACTCCCCTAGAGTATGATAATCTAAAAGTAACATCCCTACTGCAGCCAGTCACTTAGAGTTAATAAGTGATAGAGACCAAACCAAGACAGGAGTAACAGAGTATAGAAGGTAAGCTTCATTTTTTAAAAAATTTAATTTGGGGCCAGCTGAGTAAAGGGCAGGGTAAATAGCTAGAATTTAATTTATTAATGGAGTGAAACTGAAAAAAAAATTCAGGCCTAGGACTTTTTCTGTGTCCTCACCTTTTAAAGCTTGAGAATCCAGCCAATTTTTTTTTTTTTTTAGAAAAATTGAGGGATCATCATCATCATCACTATCATCATTATCATCCTGCCTAGTAGTGAGCATTTATTTAAAGCTTAATGGATGCCAAACATCTTTTAAGTCCGTTAGCTCGGTCCTCATATAACCTCTCATCAGTCTTATGAAGACTATTATCTGCTTCTTACAGGTCAGGAGCATGGGAAGAGTCCCTCATCCATAACTTGCAAAAGAGTGGCAAAGAGAAGAAACTTCAACTACTTCCAAGGTCTAACCTTAGTCTATACACGTTAAAAAGTAGACTCTCAGAGGATTTCTGCTCCTACTTAGATCTCTCAATTTTTCCTTCCTCCCAAAGAATAAGTCCATTTACGTGAATATATGGTAGATCCAAAGCGAAAGAAAGAGAAGAGAAAAGTGGCTTTTTGGAAGGAAAAATAGACTTCTGGTTCCATGGAGAACTTGGGAAGATCCTGACTCCTGTGCTTTGAACCCCTCATTGTGCTACCTTTATTCTGATTTCTTTGGTACAGGAAGACTTCTGGAGGAGACCAGCCTATTCATGGGTCCTCTGCGGCTGCCCCACTTTCACACAGGCATGACCTCTTAGGAAAGTATTCTGCTCCATGGAACTGGAGAGGACCTGAGGTCTCTGTGGGCAATAGAGTGGGAAGGAAGGTGGCCTCAACAGAGAGGACTTGGGTCAACATCTGCAAAGCTCTGCCAACAGCAACTGTCCACTTAGCATGATGGTATAAAATCTCTGCTTCTTACACTGCCTTAAGTTGTGTTAATAAAGGTTTCTTGAATTTTCCTAGTAAGTAACCCCATAACAGAATGATAGTAGCTATGTTTTATGCCTGAGGAAGGAGGTACAGTGGAAAGAAAAAAAATATTACCATAAAATCAAACCGGAAAAACTTAACTGGAAAAACTCTGCTAGTGAAGCACAAAAATATGGTTTAACCAATTTAGATCCTTCTGGAAAGAGGCCTCTGTGAGGGGGTGAATGGATGGTGGTGCTAATAAACAGTGCATACTTGGAATCTCCCAAAGAGCAGGAAAGTAGGCTCTGTCCAAGGCAGGGGTGATGATACATTTTGGAGAAATAACACCCCAGATTGTCACAGGCAACCCTGCAACATGCACAGCAAGGCATAGTGCCAGAACTCATGTATTTTCAAATCAATTTTCAAATGCCTTAGAGTATCAATAATTTTATTTGCTTTTAGAGTAGACCAATCTCATACACCAGGAACATTCCATTCAAGCCTTAAATTCTGAGTTCTGCCCCTGATTTACTTAGCTCTCTCTCTGCTGAGTAGTCCTCCTTCCATCACTTTTTTTTGCCCAGTTCTTAGCGTAGCTAAGATATGATCTTCAGTTGCTTAAATCTGAACACTTCTTCTATACATCATTCACTCTTCATTTCCTCACAGGTATAAATGTAGATCTCCTAGTGTGAGGAAAAATAATTCCCCCCACTTCCCCTTACCCCCAAAGATGTCCACATTCCTGTTCCTTGGGAATAGTGAATATGGTACCTTACATAGCAAAATGGATTTTGCAGAGGTGATTAAGTTAAAGACATTGAAATGGGGAGATTAATCTGGATTATCTGGGTGGGCTCAATGTAATCACAAAGATCCTTAAAAGATGTGCAGGTGGTCTCTAGAAGCAAAAAAGTCAAAGAAATGGATTATCCCCTAGAGTTTCCAGAAGGAAGACAGACTTGCCATTACCTTAATTTTAGCCCAGTAAGCCTCATTTTGGAGTTTTGACTCCAGAACTATAAGATACATTTGGTAATTTGTTATAGCAGCAATAAGAAACTAATATACCCGGAATGAGTAAAACTTTGATTTCTTGGACATTGGCATCTTAGTGAAAATTAAACCAGGTCTAGAGAGCTAAATTTGGATAAAATATCACGAAAGAAAAGAAAGAATAAGAGAACCAGAACTAGCACACTATTTTCTTCCTATGTCTAGGAAGGGTTGGTTAACAAATTAGCCTCAGCATTCTCTCTTAGGGAAAGTTCTCTTCATAGCAGGCAGAAGAGAGGATGGAATAATACAGGTCCTTCCTGTAGACCATGTGTTTTTCCTGGAAGAGAAGGTCATAACATCCTACTTACATGTGTGCTCTTTGCATGTAGAATGTTTATTCTTGTGTCCATCTCCTTCTCTGGAGCACGGCCACAAATCTAGAAAGGAGAATGTGCTCAGTAAATGACTGTGGATAGGGTGAATCTGTGTTCACCACATACCTTGAAGAGAGTACATCAGTTCAGTTCTTTTGAACCAATAAATTGAGGTTTTTACAAGCAAACTGAGTTTTTGTTCACCTTGCTAACTTTGTCAGTAAAACAGATGTCAATATTAAAAAATAGAATTTTGTATAGCTCACTTTCCAAAAGTATGAGGGGATATCAGTATTTTTTTTACTGCTTATATGGAGTTAGCTTAAATAGATTATAGAAATGAAGATGTTAGTTGAGTCTAGTGTGGTCTCATTACAACTACTCATTGTATGACTATATGAAGTTACTACAGCCTTGAACCTCAGTGTCCTCTTTGTTCCCTCTCTTAGGGTTTTTATTGCAAATACCACCAAGTGGTTGGTTTAAACAACAGGAATTTACTGTCTCACAGTTTTGCAGGTATTGGTGATTGAATCATGTCTTCCACAAAAGGCATGTTCAGGTCCCAACTTCTGGTCCTGTAGGTATGGACCAAGTTTCCATTTGTAAATAAAACCTCTGAAGATGTTATTAGTCAAGGTTTGTGGAAACAGAATGAAGGCAGGCCTTAGTCCAATATGGCTGAAGTCCTTATGAGCAAAGGGCATTGGACAAAGGAAGGGAAGCCATGGGAGAAGCAAGAAGATGAAAGTCAAGGAAACCTGGAAAAGAAAAGAGAAGATGCCACCTGTGGTTCGCCATGTGACAGAAAAGTCAACAAACTGCAAAGACTGCCAGCCAGCCAGAAGACGCTGACTCTGGAAGGAAGCAAGCCTTGAAGCTTCTGAGCCAATAAATTCCTGTTGCTTAGGCCAACCCATTGTATGGTTTTTGTTTTAGCAGCCAGGAAACTAAAATAGGAGATTAGAAGTCCAAAACCAAGATGTTGGCAAGATCATGCTTTCTCTGGAGTCTATGGCATTCTGGTGGTAGCCTGCCAGCAATCTGTAACTCAATCTCTACCTCTGTCACATGGGCATTTGCTCCTTCTGTCTCCTCCTCCCTGACTCTAAATTTCCTCTGCTTATAAGGACTCCAGTCTTATTGGATTAAAGCCCAGCCTGATTCAGTTTGGCCTCTTCTTAACCAAAAATATCTTCAAAGACCTACCATTTACAAGTGGGTTCACATCCACAGGATAGGGACTTAGGACTTGAATGTGTCTTTGTGGGGGGCATGATCCAATCCATACCACTCCCCCACCATTTCACATATTTTTTTCCTTGTTTTATCAAGCTCTTAACTTTCCATTTCAAGTTCCTATCTCGTTCAGCTATAATTCCTTCAAGGATAGTGTCTGTCTGAACTTGACATTCTGATGGCTAGCAAGTACCTAGCACATAGGAAACACTCAAATATTTCAGAAATATTTAATAAATTCACTCTATAAACTTCTAATTTTTGAAAGCCAGAATCATGTCTTATTCACCTTATAATAGATGTTTGTTCCTCACACCCCATGCTCCCTCCCTAAGCAGGTCACTCTGCCCAGGGCTTTACCCTGTGCTCATGATTCACAAACATATCTCCACTGGACCTCACCCTGAACTCTAGACCCATATATACAACTCCCTACTAGTGCACATCAAATTCAACACAGCAAAAGCTGAACTTGTGATATTCCTCCTCAAACTTCTCCAAATCATCTCTGGAAACAATCCCATCTGCAGTGGCCATGTAAACCAGACTCTGGGAAGCCATCCGTGAAAACTCCCTATTCCTTAATCCTTCACATCCATTCTCTCATCATGTCTTCCCTGGTGGAGCCTGGTATCCCCAAATCACCATCCCAAGCCCTTCACCCTGCTGGTATCCCTAAATAACCATCCTAAACCCTTCAATGACTACCCATTGTTCCTTGATATGACTTAAAATGCTCTGCAATTGTCAGTTACATTACATCACTTGCAGGCCATATTTTGCTTGTTTTATTAAGGAGACAAAGCTCTCTGGCCTCATTTGCACCATGCCCCACCTTGTTCCCTCCACATCAAACACACTGATCTTTTGATCCTTCCTATCAGGGCACTTAGACATGTTGACTAGGTTAAAAGGAAAGAAAAGATCTTTCCAGAGAGGGTGAACTCTTACTCAACTTTACCTCTTACCTCAAGCATCTCTTCTTCAGGGAAGCTTCCTCTGTCTTCTGTGAGAGGTAAATGGCTCCATTATAGCCTTTCTTTGTACCACATTCCCCGCCTTCATAGCAATTGCCACTATCACAACTGTAGGTGGGTTTGTACCATCATTTGATTAATGTCTGTGTCCTTCAAGGACACACATGGAAGCAGGGACTAAGCCAGGTTTTGCTTCTTTCTGAATTCCTAGCCCACAGCATGCTCACAATAAATATTTGTTGAATAAATGAACAAATGAAAGGGTGATCAGAATCTCAATCTCCTAGAGTTCTGAGTATTCTTTAGTGTGGGTGGAAACACAGTAGTCTGTGAGGTACCCCACTGACCTTCTCTTTACTCTTTGTTTTGATATCTTGCTCAGACCAGAATATTTATCTTTCCATATGGTCTTAATACATCTCTACCAAAAGAAAAACAGTATCTGTAATTTCAGTCAACAGCTCAAAGAGTTTGTAAGGATGGAAAATTTCCTTTTTCTATGTTGTTATTTGTATTCAGATTATTCTGATCTTAACTCTTGACCTTATTGTTCCACTAGCATACAAAGATTTCCACTGTTAGATTGGAGATCTCCTGTTGTTTTCCTCTTCTCTGAACGTGAAAGACCATACACTTATTCAAAGACCAAGGTTCCAATCCCAGTTTTGTAATCCCCAAGAGGGATCTCCTTTTCAACTCATCAGCACAAACTGTTGAAAATCACTTCAATCTGAGTGTACTCCTGCATTTCTTAAAGGAAGTTGTAGGTGAGATTAAAAACATAAATAACAGTTACAAATACTGAAAAGACAGATCGCTTCAATTCAGAGTCTCACCTCCTAGGCATAAAACCCTGAAACGAGGTTGAGAGACACAGTTGTCTTTCGGCACACTCCTGTTCCCCGACAATTGATTGCTTATGTCTGTACAGCATTTAGCACATGCACACATTTGACTTCACAACTTGCTTCGGTGGGAGACAAGGCAGGTGTTTAAAATCTCTTCATTTAATACAAACTCATACAAGGTAATTGCCAACTCTTTTTACCTGGGTTCTTCATCTTTGTTTTCCTGGTACTATATGACATATAGTAAGCCTGGATAAGTATTTTTGAAGGAATAAATAAATAAGTGTATGACTTTATGACTGGCTTCTTTCTAAAAGGAATATTTTTAACTGACTTGCCCTGCATTACCCGGTTAGGTAAGGATGGGCCTTGGGTTTTCAACCCAGCCTTTCGATTCTAAGTGTAATGCCCTTTCTTCTCCATAGTCAGTGAGAAGACTCCTGAAGCAAAAGGACAAGGGATAGTGGGGATGCAAGGGACAATACTGCTTTGTACTCCAAAAGTCTTCTGTGAATAGTAGATAACACTGTGGGCATTTTAAGTCTCTTTGGACAACGAAAAATAAGCACAGAAGCGAGAAAGTATTGAGTTTGCTCAGTCAAGCTGCCAGAAGAATGTAGGTAGACTCTGAACATAAGTGACCAGCCATGGCTGGGGTCTTCTTCCCACCCCAGTTGAAGCCCCCAAACCAGACAGAACCCTAAAAACCAAATGAGTCAGGCATACCCCTGACATGGCACAAATTCCAACCCAGGGAATTTTATAACCCTCAGGATGTTTAAAGAAGCAACAGACCTAGAGGATATGTATTCCCGGCCCGTTAAGGAAAGTTTATTTTAAAATATTTTACATTTCTTTATTAAAGTTGAACAGGCAGGATATAAGCACTATAAACTTTCCAAGGAGAGAACATTGCTGGCATTCCAAGCAGAGAAATTATTGCCTTGTGCGAGAATGAAGTCTTGCTATTTCACTTTACAAGGGGCCATGGGATGGCATATTTTTCTTACAGGATCATAATGCAGATGGATGGGCTTTTGAAAATTGAAATTGTTGGTGCATTTTCCTTGCTGCCTCTTTACTGTACCAGTAAGCAAGAAGGCTCTATGGCTAACTCCCAGGGCAAGCTTGCCTCAAACAAACCCTGTGTAATAGGCAGGGCTTTGCAATACCCTTCAAATTATGCCTAAGGGAAGCCATCTGGGGCCTCCTTTCCCTTCAGAGACAAGCCTTTCCGTAAAATTGCGTGAAAAGGGGCAGATATGGCTCAAGTGGTTGAGTGTCTTCCTCCCATGTGGGAGGTCCCAAGTTCAGTCCCTGGAACCTCCTAAAAACAAAAACTAACAATGCCAGCTTCCCTCATATGATTTCCTGGGTTCAATCCCCAGCCCTGGCACCTAAAAAAAATAATAATAATTGCATGAGAAAGAGAAACCAAGGAGGCCCCTGGCCCAACCCCTTTCTCTTGCCACCCCAGGCTCCAGCCAGCACCAGGAGGCACCTCACATGCATGACTGAGGGCGTCATAGGGCCCAGACACTGAACTTCCATCCTCATCCCTACAAACAATTCTTTTTGGCCACTCCTTGGGTCCAGAAGTGTACTCACTGGCAGAGAGATCCACCCTTCAGAAGAGGGCTCTAGGCACAAGAAAGATTCTCATGAGCAAAATATAAGGTTCTGAAGAGGAAAATGTTCCCCTCATACACATATTTATTAGATTGTTAATGCATGTGTGTATGTGTGTTTATATGCAAAAAGAGGCATGATTAAAGTTCAATTGAAGAGAAACATACACAGAGTCCAGCTCAAGCACATTAATGAACAATAGAATGAAGATCCACGGGGCACAGAAAGTCACCTTGGCTACTTCCTCTATCCTAGAACCTGGCTATTGAGTTTCCCTTGCACTCCACAAGGTTTGTTTCCTGACAAATATTTATACCGTAACTCCAATCACTGCCTTTATTTGAACTAGCTGGAATTTCCATTGCTTGCCAAAACACTAAAGTTAAGTTAGTTTTCACTCTTTTTCAAATGGGGAAACTGAGATACAGAAAAATTGTGGCTTGCCTTATGTAAGACAAGCATCTATTAAGCTTTGGGCAACAACTAAAACCTAGCACGTGTGACTACAATTTCAATGCTCTTTCCCATTTATTCTCTTAATGCCAAATGTTCATTTAGGTACACTGGTAGACTATATTTTGGTTTAGCAGATATTTACTGCCTCCCCCTCCAAGTCCAGGGAGGAGTATATTTACTTCTGTGTTTCATTCCCCAAAGAAAATACCTCAGTTAGTCATTGGTCCAAAGAGTTTGAGAAACACATGGAAGAGACACAAACTCAATATACAGCCTAGCACAAAGCCCTGCCAAGCCCAGTTTAGATTAGCTGAAACTCTGCCAACTTGCAGATACATGAATGAAAAATAAATGCTAATTTTATATGCTTCTGGAGTAGGTTGTCCCATAGTATTTTTGTGTCTATAGCTGTTTAATACAGATACATCATCTGTCTTCCAAGTTGCATAGGCAACAGTTTAACCAAATGTTCCTCCACCAAATAATGTGAGTCAATAACAGTTTCTGTGTTGACCAACACTTAAACTGAAAACCATTGTCACACATTGTAGGTTTTCTGTTACACTCTACTTCTGGTACTTCTGGTACCAATATTTATATTACTTAGCTTTATTCACTTATGCTTCACTTATCAACTGCCCAAAAATCTCAGCCATGACAAAATTTTATTTCCCACACTGGCTGCAGCTATTTTCCAGGGGTCTTCTTCATTCTGAGATTCAGGATGAAGGAGAAGCCCCTCCCTAGGACAAGCCATTCTTAATAAAGAAGGAAAAGTGCAACTGAACCTAGTGCTTCCTTTTAAGGCTTCAGTTCAAAGTGTCCTACATCATTTCTGCTCACATTCCATTGGCAAACACAAGGGACAGAGCCAGAGCTGCTCTATTGATTGGGGTTATGTAATCATTTCAAATAAAAACTAATCAGGAAGAATTACACCACAATACCTGCCAAATAGCAAGATCTTCCTCATCCTTCAAGAAGCATATCAAAATACCATGCTTCTCCCCTTTTTGCTCTAAAGTATACATTACAATATTGAGACTTGTGAATAAATACTGTCAGGGCAATGTACTGTTTAACCTACTATTTAGTGAGTCCTTTGAGGGCAGATGTTATACCTTCACCAATTCTCTTTCCCAGTGCTTACCACAACACTGGACACCTAGCATATTGCTCAATTAATTTTTACTTTTTATAAGTGCATAGTAGTGCACAGAACCAATCTTGAGAACAAGGGATGTTAGGAGGATGTTATACTATAGGGTGAGGGCAATGAGAGAGACCAGAAATTCAGTTTTGCACTTTTCAGTTGAAATACATGTACTAGACATACAAGGAAAAATATAGAATAGGCAGCCAAATGTCTAAGACTGAAGTTTGGGAGAGATAGCCATGGTGGGGTTATAAATTTGGCAGTCATCAGCACATGGATAGTGTTAAAAGCCCTGAGACTTGGTGATACCTAGGGAAAGAATGGAGAAAGAGATGTTCATGATGTGTTTCCCATTTCTTATCTCAGTTCCTAACTTGCCTGGAGACTCTAAATCAGAACCTCAACTGTCTCCTTGGACAGTTGAGTGGGCCTCCATCCTGAGTGACCATTAATTTTCTCCTTGGAATGTAGATACTCAATCTCAAAACTTTGTTTTGAGCTTCTCTATACCCTTGCACTGATCTCTACATAGGGCTGTGTTGTATTTGTAAAAGGAGCTTCAAGGAGCATTCCTCCTCCCCCTGGACACTCACTGTGTGTGCCATCCCTAATATATGTGTGCCACTCGCTTCCCTTCTCCTCATGTATGATGTCAGTAGAATGGTGAACTTGTATAGAGTGGATAAGGGCCAGGCATGATGACCTATGCTTTGCTTATGTTATCACATTCCATCCTCAACACAACCTGGTGTATCAGGCATTGACCCAATCTTCAGATGTCACAGCTGAGGCTCAGAGAGATTTAGGTAATGGGCCTAAGTCACAGCTTAAAAGGAGCAGGACTTTAAAATGTAGGTATCTCCAACTATTGATCCCACATTCTACATAAGGCACTGAGCTGCATCAACTATGAGAAATTCTTGGGAGCTGAGTCTCTAGAAGGAGGGAGGTACTTGGTACTTCAGAGACAAAGAAACATACACACATACCTCATTATATAGTATATGATTAAGTATTTGGAATAAAAAACTCATTTTGCTTGTACTTATAAACCTTGTTCTTGTGAAATTGGAACCTAGTAATATATATTGCCTAAGAGTTACCTCCTGAAAGCCTCATTGCTGTTCAAATGTGGCCTTTCTTGAAGCCAAACTCAGCATATAAACTCACTACCTTCCCCCAGCGTGGGGCATGACTCTCAGGGATGAGACTATCTAGCACTGAGGGATTGTTACCAAGCACCAACTAGCAATGCACTTGGAAAAGGACCTTGACCAAAAGGGGGAAATACTAAACACAGATGAGTTTTAATGGCTAAGAAATTCCAAAGTGAGTTGGGAAGTCATTCCAGAGGTTACACTTATGCACATCCCAGCAGTCTCTCATTGACTGCCACAGTAAACAGTGCCTCAAGCAGGGGTGCTCCTGAGGGCTCTGGAGCCAACTAGATACTATAGGCAGAGCAGACAGCCCATTGGCACTGCAATGGTAGGCCTTACCTTGGAATATATGATAACTCATCACCCAATGTATCAGAATTAGACTCATTTATAATTTCTCTATATGTGGCTCTTCTGCCCCTTTTATTTGAACATACAGTTAGTACTATGTCCATTAAATATGTGTCCCAGAGACTTAAATCTTCTGGCTGCTCATATGCCTGTTGAGCCCTAAATCTCAGCAAAGTTGCAGCCAAATACCTACTCTCCAGTTCATTGGACTCATCCAAGACAGATAACAAAAGGATGATTGTAGACAATGCCCATCCCAAAAAACAAAGAGTATCTACAACTGCAAGCAAGACAGTTTCATCCATTTGCCCCATGGAATCTAAGGCCCCTCTCTTTCAGAAGCATAGTGGGCATCACCATGCCCAAATCCTTAAGACTGAGGAATGAACAAACATAAGTGGGGAATACAGCTATGGACTGAAGTAGACTTATTATTCTAATAATGGAAGAACTTGTTAACATTGTTACAAATACAGTGGTTATCAGAGTTTCTGAGGGGATGGGACAGGGAAGAATATGTGTAACATGGAGCAATTTGGAGACATTGGAATTGTACTACATAATATTGCAATGATGGATACAGGGAATTATATATTTTGTCAAAGCCTATAAAGTTGTATGGTGAAAAATGTACACCATAATGTAGGCTATAGACCATGGTTAGCAATACTTCAATATGTAGTCATCAATTGCAAAAAATGTACCACTGTAATGAAAGATGGATGAAAATTTGGGAGGAGGGGTGGGGTATATAGGAATTCCCTATACTTTGGTGTGACATTTATTTAATCTAAAGCTATTTTAAAAATAAAGAAAAAAATTTTTAAAAAAACCCTCAACACATAGTCCCCTGTCTTCTTAAATAGGAGGAACTAATGAACATAATTTAACCTTTCCTTCAGTCATTTATTTTATGTGTACCCAACATTGTATCATGGACAGTATTTTAATCTTATTTCAAATTAATTTTTGTCCTCCAAAACTTTTTAAAATAATTATTTAATTATTTAATTGGGTTTTTTTTGGAGATACATAGATCATAAAAAATGTTACATTAAAAAATAAGAGGTTCCCATATACCCCACACCCACCCCATCCCTCTCCTCCCACATCAACAACCTCTTTCATCATTGTGGCATATTTATTACATTTGGTGAATACATTCTGAAACACTGCTATACCTCATGGATAATAGTTTACATTGTGGTTTACACTCCCTCCCAGTCCATTCAGTGGGTTATGGCAGGATATATAACATCCAGCACTTGTCCCTTCAATATCATTTAGGACAACTCCAAGTCCCAAAAATGCCCCCACATCACATTTCTTCCCTCTCCATGCTCTCAGCAACTACCATGGACACTTTCTCCACATCAGTGCTACAATTTCTTCCATTACTAGTCGCAATAGTTCTATAGTATAATATCAGTAAGTCCACTCTAATCCATACTCTATTCCTCCTTCCTGTGGATCCTGGGATGGTGATGTCCACTCCACCTCTAAATTGAGAGGGGGCTTCGATCCCACATGGTTGATGGATGTGATTCTCCTGCTTGCACTTGTAGGCACTCTCGGTTTCCTGGTGTGGTGGTTGACCATCTTTACCTCCCTCTTAGCTGACCTGGGTAAGACCAATGAACCAGAGAGTAGAAGTTGCAACTCTGCTGAAACTCAGGGCCCAGCTGGCACATGGGCAGTCCAGAGATTCAAGTCTCCTGAGTATACACTAACCCCAGCACCAACCACAGGTTCAGTAAAAGTGACAGGAGAGGCATGTGTAGAAAGTAAAAGCGACAGGATAGGCATGTGTAGAAAGGTCACATCTGAGTCCAACTCCATCACACTCAGGAACACAAATTCCAAAACAGGGCCCACTGACAAGGCACTGAAAGCCAGAGCCATCTGCCATGACCATAGAACCTGTGTGTCTCCATAGCCCTCAGGAACACCAATACCTGGGGTTGTATCTACTTTGGCTCTCTCTGGAATCCTGCTGAGGTATGTGTAAGCACAACCCCTCTGATGACCTCTTACAATCTAGTTGAAGAGGAAGAAGCTCCATGCATTCATACACATTCATATGTATGTATCAAACAAGGAGAGATCATATTAAGACAAATGAAGCAATTCCTTTTAACTGCTGAAAGTTTCTAAAATTTCAAGGCCTTTTCATATACACCATTTCATCTGATCCTCACAATAATTGTCACTATTTCACAGAAAAGAAACTGAGGCTTGGAGATTTTCAATACTTTGTTGAAGGTTATACAACTAATCAATGCCAAAGCAGAGAAAAAAACCCAGGTTCCACTCCAAGTTTCTTTCTAGCAATTTAATGCTGACTCAGCACAAGTACAAAGGTCTCTCTTATTCTGTAAGATCTCTGGGGAAGGAGACCCCAGCCACTTAATAGAAACTGAGTCTGGTGTTCATTTTTCTAAGCTGGGATGTTGGGTTTGGCTGGGTAATGCCTGAGGGAGGGGGTGGCAGGAGAGAGAATGTGTCTGCTTTGCAGCTCTTGCCAGCCCTGGAGAGCTGGCATTTTCCAAAAGAATGCTTGGTTCTCAGAAACACTACTGATAATGAGGTTGCTCATTTTTTAAGTGCTGTAACCAGATATTCTAGGAAAACAGTCCTGGTTCCAGGAGTGCAGCCATGGTGTTTGCATTTAAGGCTTGAGGCAGCTGTTCAAGATGAGCTTTCAGCTGGCCTGTCGACCTGTCAATGGACTGAGAGAAGAGGGGCACAATCAGGGCATTGTACTAGCCCAGAAATCCCAGGGCTCCCAGCAGCCTAAGACGACTGTGAGAATTCCTGAACCTGGCATATACTAAATTGGACTTTTTACCTCCTGGGACGCTGGTGAGAGTGAAGTGTGTGTGTGTGTGTGTGTTTCAAATCAGAGCAAACTAACCAGGGGATTACACAAAATCCCCTCTAGCCTTCAGTCAGACTTGCAGGATAATGCAAATGTATTTGGATTAAAGAAGAAAATCTGGGGCCAATGGGAAATGAGGTGGCACAGAGCAGTTTTCCAGGCTTGGCAAGGATGCAATTTTCCAGGAGACAGTCTCATTTTATGTGGCTCTTGTAGGCACGGCAGAGGGCTCAGCAGAGTACCACCCAAAGACTCAAACATGGGCAAGACCCTGCCTCTGCCTAGAGAACCACTGATTCAGAGGCAAACAGGTCATCAGTAGGTCATCTGGGACATCCCCCTCCCTCCTGAACCACATTGCCTTCATCATCCCTCTCACCTTGCATCTACTTTCTTCAACTATTGGATGAGAAAGGAAATTAATGTTTACTAAGTCTTAATTATGTATCAGGCATGTTATTTAATTTACAATGGGAACAATAGAGTAGGATAATAGCTAATATTTATGGAAGGCTTACCAGGTGCAGCATGAGTCTAAGTGTTGGACACACAATTCTCACAATAATCCCAAGTGATAGGTTATGGCAAATATCCTTATTTTACAGATGAGCAGACAGAGGCACTGAGAAGGACATTTGGCTAGTGTCGAAGAGCTGGGATTTCACCCAGGCAGTCTGCCCTGGGAGCTCTCCTCTTACCCCCAAGCCAAGCTTCCAGTCTGGATCCCAACAAGGTACTCCACCCCTAGACCAGACACCTGGTCTCTCACTGAGGTCAGGTTGAAATGGATCACCTCAACTTCTGCTTTCATCGGACATTCCCTCCAAGGGGCAGAATCAAAGGTGGCCTCTACTCCAGGGCCTGTCTGAGAGGCCTTGAAGCCTTTCATCTCTTAACATTACCTTGCCAAAGTTTTAAAAACCTGCCAATCCCTAAAAGTTCAGCAACCCTAATGAACCAACAGGCATGGTGGTGACAATACTGTTTATTTGCCTGAAAATGAAGAAACTTGTAGTCAACACTTCTGTTTGCTTTTGGTGCTGCTCTTAATTGGTACTTAATCTTCTGCAGAATCTAATTTAGTAGGTGGTTTCTTGAGGGCTGTGACTATCAACTGGTAAAATGCAGATTACCTTCACAAGGAGATGATGAAGGCCCACAGTTAAAGAAGAAAAGATGGGGGAGTGGATGTGGCTCAAGTGGTTGAGTGCCCACCTCCCACATGGGTTCAGGTATGGTTCCTGGTGCCTCCTGAAGAAGCAAACAACAAGCAAAACAAACAAAAAAGCCAAAACTCAGGGAAGCCTATGTGGCTCAGTGGTTGAGCGCCAGCTTCCCACATACGAGGTCCCAGGTTCAATCCCTGGCCCCCAGTACCTCAAAAAAAAAGATCTTTATGAAATAAAAATCTGATCATGGTGACCTCTGGCATGCAGTATATCTGAGACTTCACAATGCTTTCAGGATGAAAAGATGTATATCTCTTTTTTAGCCCTTCAAGATCTTGTTTCTCACCCACTATCTCTCTAGTCTTGTTACTCCCCATGCCCTCAGCCTGGAGACTCCAGGCACAGAGCCTCAGAGGCATGAGGCCTCCTTGGGCAACTGCATCTTTGCACATACTGCTTCTTGAATACTTTCCTGAATACTTACTCTCAACTTCCACCCCATTCCACTACCTACTACCTACACATCTAAATCTCCATCACCTTCTCCAAGATAATTCCTGAGAGTGTCTAGGAGGCCAACTGTACTTCTTGGAGGCTCCCACTATACCCTGTACCTACTTCCTCTATCACCTTGAGTTGTTTTTGTCGGAATCTTTATTGCACTATGACTTCCTTGAGGGAAGAGACTGTGCTCTGTCTTCCTCCATATCTTTGGAGTCTAAACCATTCCTGACACCTAGTAGATATTCAAGGAATGCCTGATGAGTGAGTGATTCATGTTTATAAATCTTCTGTTTAAAAACAGACTGCTTCAAGATTTTAGAGGGGCCAAGGTATACAGAGCACACTTTGTCAGCCACCCTAGATAGAATATGATGTTCACAAAGATATGCAAGGAGAGGCTATATTAAAATAATCAGGATGCACATATTAACCCTATTGTTTGCTCTGATTTTAGTTTTTTCACACCAGAAAGATCTTTCTTGGTGTGATGTTTCTGAGCACCAGGATATAATGTTCAGCACCATAAAGAATCAAACTTATTTTAGGTGTTTAAAGGGCAGAAAATGAGACTGACAGGGTTGCAACAAGGTGTGTGCTTGTAGAATGTTCACTGACTACACAGACATTGAGCCAGTATAGAAATAGACAATCTGTATGTTTTCTATTGTCATAAGTAGAAATCCAAAGGAACTTCTAAGTGTAGTTTTGATATTGAATGTAGTCTTGAAAGTAGTTTTGACATTGGAAAGAGGGACAAAAATAAGCAAAGTCATGAATCAGTCATGTATATTTAATTCCTGATAAGTATAATCACATATTTGTTTAAATTGAGCTTTCACCATTTATTACATTTACTACTCCCTCTCCAGACAGGGAATTTAAGTTTCAGAAGTTTTTGTTTGTTAACTTTTTTAAGACCCCTCTGGTCTACTTATTATATATATTGATTTGATTACTTAGTGACTATTCTCTGATTTTACCATCAAGTGTATAGAGTTTGTGCATGCCTGGGAAGGGACCAAGAGATGATGTCTGAATCCAACCAGGAAGGAGAAATTTAAAAGTAGAAAAGGTTTGTGTGTGTGTGTGTGTGTGTGTGTGTGTATAGAACCAAGAGGAAAAACCAGGATGAGAAAACCCAGATCCCCCCTTCGTCTGCCTCTCTGACCTTGGAATTCCATCTGAAATACAACTTCTTATCCACCGAGCCTCGTGACCTTGGCTGGTAATCATGGTTAAACTGGCATCCAAGTAACTAATTTGGGGGTGGGGAGAATGAAGGGAAGGGGGTGGATTAAAGAATGGGAAGGGAAAAAATATCCCAAACTGCAAAAGTTAAGTTTCCTGCCAGGTGGCTTCCAAAACGTCCAGCAGCTTTAATCAAGGCTTTGAAGTCTTGAGCCAACAGTTCCAGATCTGTAATATTTACCCTGCAGTCACCAAAAACAAAAGTTGACTTGCATTCCTTGAAGACAATCTCACAAGCTTTTCAGGATGACAGATGGGAAAGACTGAAAAAAGAGTATTAGATGACCTATACCTCCTCAGTCAAGTTTTGTTATAATTTTTTTTTTTAATTTGGGTATTGCCCTCTCTCTCTCCTTTGTGCTCTCTCTCTCTTTCTCTTTCTCTCTCTAGCTCTAGTTCTAGCTCTGTCATCTTTTTCTATCTCCCTTTTTAACCTTGTTCTACCTGCCCCCACCAATTCTTTCCTCTGAACTCAATCACCTGTTGCATTATTTACCAGGTATGCCAAGAACTCATCCTGGAACAGCAATAGTTAATCAAGCTCCCTAGGCTAAGTTCTTTAACCAAGAAGTTAAACCCTGCTGCTTATACCTGCAAAAAGAAGTAATGGTCAAACCAATTCTGTATGTGAAGCAGATTCTCTACCTAGCTACAGACTTATCCAGGGGGTGAATTAAGAATTCTGAAGCTAAAACATGCTCAGGAGGCACAGCCTCTATCCCAGTTCAACCTTGATGGTTGCTTGTCATTCATCTGTCTCCCTCACCACCGTCCATTCTTCTTTGCCCCTCAAAATGCTACTCATCTTTCAAAGTTCATTAAAGCTCACCACCATCACTCCTTTAACTAATAAGTATTGAAGGACCTACTATGTGGCAGGCACTGTTCTAATCCTGAACTAAAAAAAAAAAAAAAACCCTGCCCCCTGGGAGGTCACATTCTAGTGGGAGAGACATACAATAAAGAAATAAATAATTAAAATATATCATGTCCAACAGA